>NW_015169991.1:4868-7126 GCF_001447785.1 Gekko japonicus | reverse complement strand
GCTAATGCTCCGTGTGACCGCAGCCTAGGTCTGGTAAACCCCTAACCTGAGGTAAACTTTCTGAGGAAAGGAAGCCAAAATTTCTCCTCAGTGGTTTATTTACTTCAGTTGGGTCCAAAGTATTCAATCTTGTGGAAGAAAGGTTGTAACTGTTGGGTTGCAGTGGAGAGCAATGCTCCCTCTAAGCTGTGGAGTCTTGTGAGCAAGGATTCTATTTTGTGAGCTACTGGCATTAAAGTTGTGAGTGAGCAATTTGGCTACTGCGTAAATTAGTTTGCTCTGGAGCCCTCCTTCCTAAGCAAAGACAAAAATGTGTGAGCGGGAGGCTCAGTAACTAACTCAGCTTAGAGGGAGCACTGGTTTTACCTTTATAAACTAAAATGTTCCACACCAAACACTCTGACCGATTTCACACAAGAGCTGCGCCGCGGTCGCACCTCCCTTTGCCCCGCTTCTATTGGTCAATTTCCCACTTGAAGCCGCGTGGATGCATTTTGACCTGCGGCTTCGCCTGATTTTCCCCGTGATTTCGTTCTGAGTGTCTGAGTGAAGGGCGGGGTATAAATCCAATCTCTTCTCCTCCTCCTCCTCCTCCTGTTTGTTTAGATTTCAGATTTTACCGCAAGCCTGGTGTTTGTTTTTTGTAGGCTTGTGCGAAGTTCTGTCTTTATTCATGGCTCTAAACCTCTGGGTTTAAGTGTCCACCGATTGGGCCATGTTGAGAATTAGGTACTTTCTTGTTTCAAGGCCAGCGCAGAAAGGGTGCGGAATTCTTCCTGTCTATCCAGTGCCAAAGGATATAATAATGGGAAGATCAAACTTCTCAGCTCGCAGTTTCTACCAGCAGAGAATCAAAGCTTGACAATGTCGTCTTCTTTAAAGAACACCAAAAAAAGAAAGCTAGCCTGAACCCACTAAGAATGAATCTATGAAGTCAGTGTGGAAAAGTCCCCATTGTGTTCCCTGATGAGATTCAAATGGGAAAAAGGCCGCTTGCTAGCAGAGAAGCGTCTCCCCGGCCATGTGCCCATACAATTTGCTAGCTTCCCGCAGCCAACGGACAGAGCGGCCCCATCACTGGCGCACTGAGCAAGTGTTAATTGCTCTGATTAGATGTGTCCTCCTGGGTGTCGGGAGCCACCGTGCCGCGGACTCGGATCCACGTCCCCCCCAAAGGCTCTAATCATGCGGAAAGGAGGAGGTCGTGGCAGAACAAGCCGGAACAAACACCTGCTGCTACACACTGTGGGTTTTTAACGTATGGCCGGCGGCGGCAACAATGACGATGGCAGCGGAGCGATCCGGTGAAAGAACATGGCAGTGATTTAACACCAAGCAGCAATCATTCCAGCCGGGGATTGGCCCTGAGACGCGACAACATGGCGACGCTGCTTGGCTGGAGCCAATTGGACAGAGGCCAGCACAGGAAGTCGTCGCACAGTCGCAGACTATGGGAGCTTCCCCAGAAGGAGACACTGCGGAGCCCGCCGAGACAAGATTCCGCCATAAGGAAAAGAACACACACGCCGGCGGGGTGCCTGGTAGGCACCCACCTCCCTATATATATACATTGTATGTGGCCCTAGTTAGGAAATGTAAAATGCTTGTAAACCGCTCAGAGCCTCTGGGATTGAGCGGTATAGAAATTGAAAGTATAAATAAATAAAAATAAATTTAAAAAAACGCCAAGGCTGATCCTAGGGTTGTCAGGTCCGGGTTGGAAAATGCCCAAAGGCTTTGGGGGTGGATCCGGGAGAGGGCGGGGTTTGGGGAGGGGCCTCAGCGAGGTAAAACGCCATAGTATGATTCTGCATCTGCCATTCGGGCTACATTTTTTCAACACGGAGGGAAAGGTGCAGCTCGAAACCACATTCAAACGGCCCGGGGGCATCGCCGTACTGACTGCAAAGTCACCCCTGAACAGACATAAATCTACTAACCGAGAGGGTCAAGCTAACACTATATAATATAAATATATATATATGTTTATTAAGGTGTACACATGTTAAAACATAGTATGATTAAAAGAAAGAGTCTAAATTTCCGACTTTTAAAAGCTTTTCAAATACAAATACACTTGACGGGTAAACACTTTTTAACTTAGGACCAAACGCGTTTCGGCCCCTTCAGGTCTTCCTCAGTGGTCACTGTTCTCTGTTTATTACACTGACACACATCCAAAATACACGTATAAAAGTTTTTTTTTTGTGTGTGTGTGTGTGTGTGTATATATATATATATGTATGCACACACACACA
>NW_015169991.1:0-3146 GCF_001447785.1 Gekko japonicus | reverse complement strand
TCAGTTGTAAAAGCGGGAGATCCCCAGGCCCCACCTGGAGGCTGGCAGCCCTAGCTGATCCTCAATAACTAGGGCTGAGCAGAGAACATCTGGAGCAGAGGTCCATCAGTGGCTATTGGCCACAAGGTGTAGATAGGAGCTCTCAGTCTGGGGCATGGGATGCTCTGTATTCTTGGTGCTCGGGGGGGGGGCAGCAGTGGGAGGGCGTCTAGTGTCCTGGCCCCACTGGTGGACCTCCTGATGGCACCTGGCGTTTTTGGCCACTGTGTTGTGGCTATTAGACACAAGGTATAGATAGGAACTCTTGGTCTGGGGCAAGTGATGCTCTGTATTCTTGGTGGGGGGGGGCAGCAGTGGGAGGGCGTCTAGTGTCCTGGCCCCACTGGTGGACCTCCTGATGGCACCTGGCGTTTTTGGCCACTGTGTGACAGGGTGTTGGACTGGATGGGCCATTGGCCAGATCCAACATTGGCTTCTCTTATGTTCTTATGTTCATTAGTGGCTATTGGCCACAAGGTATAGATAGGGACTCTCAGTCTAGGGACTCTCAGTCTAGGGCAAGGGATACTCTGTATTCTTGGTGCTTGCGGGGGGGGGGAGCAACAGTGGGAGGGCTTCTAGTGCCCTGGCCCCACTGATGGACCTCCTGATGCCACCTGGTGTTTCTGGCCACTGTGTGACACAGAGTGTTGTACTGGATGGGCCGTTGGCCTGATCCAACGTTGGCTTCTCTTATGTTCTTAACAGAGGAGATGGACTCTTGGTCGGATCCAGCCAAGTTCTTCTTCTATTCCTCTTATGCTTTTCTTATAAGATATCTTCTTGTATTCTGTAAGTTCTTCTTATGCTCCATAAAGGCACTGGGATAGGACTGCCTTTCCCCTCGCCCCCGCCCCGAGCTGTGATACCATAACAGGCAGAGGGCATTTGCTCTTGAGCTCTGTAGATACCGTCTCCGCAGCCTTCTCCCCTCCAGCATCAAGAATACTTTCTCATTCTGTTCTTTTCGCACCCTGCGGTAAGAGCCAGCAGAGGTGAGACTGGTCGCTATAGTAACTCCTTTCAACCCTTCTGCTAATTCTGTTCTCTGGCTTTGGGAGGGGGGGGGAGAGACTTGTTCTTTTTCGTCCTTCTGCACAGCGGCTCGGGGCACCCACTTTTTGCATTTCTAGTATGGCGGCGTTCAAAAGGGGGACCCAAACGTCTCCCCCTGCAGCAAGGCTCCAGTGGAAGAAGTCACACAGCACAGGGCACTGGCGCGCGGGGTGCTGTGGCTCAGTAGTAGAGCACCTGCTTGGCACGCAGAAGGTCCCAGGTTCAATCCCCAGCATCTCCAGTGAAAAGGACCAGGCAGTAGGTGATGTGGAAGACCTCTGCCTGGAGAGCCATGAAGTGGGGCTGTAGCTCATTGGCAGAGCCTATGCAAGGCATTCAGAAGGTCCCCGGCATCTCCAGTTAATACAGCCAGTAGGTGATGGGAGAGACCCTGGAGAGCCGCTGCCAGTCTTGAGTAGACAAGAGACCGCCCTTGATGGACCCATGACCCATTTCAGTAGAAGGCCGCTTCTTGTGTGTTCGTGCGCATAGCCGACGGAGCGGCTAGTGGTTACGACAAACACCCTCATTGGCATCAGAGAACCAAGCTGGACAAGACCGAGCCAGTCGGGACACCCGTCGCTACTCCTAGAACAACCCCTTCCCTTACTCCATTTGTATTAAAGCCTTGCCTCCCTTGCAGTCACTGTAGTAACTATTTGTTTGTTCATTTATTTATATCCCGGTTTTCTCCCCAGCGGGATCCCGGGGAGTACAATGTAAACAGATAAAAAAGGAGAAGGGGGAAAGATTCCTGAATACTGATCAGAACGTCCCCTCTGCCTGCTGGCAGGTTTCCCTCCCAATTAAGAGTCAAGGGCCATTCCCACGGGCACACAGCTTTCGGGGCGCCCAGACTTCCGTGCCTGGGCACAGAGGAGAGACGACCGCCGCCATATCCGACTCGGCCGCTACCCGTTCCTAGCCAACAAACTGGCTGCCCTTTCTCCCCTGCCGGACGTGGGCTAGATGCCATGCTGAGTGAAGAATGTGTTCTCCTACTCCAGCATCGCGTGACCCTGTGAACCAGGAACACTGATGCCCGGAGGAACCTCCTCCTCCGCTCTCCCTGTGGCATTGCTTCCTACAGACGGGGGTCATTTCGTAGAAAAAGAGGTGCAGGAGCTCATTAGCACAACTCATTAGCATAACTTAGTTGCATGTGCCACGCCCCCTGACATCACCGGAAGTGTGTCAGAAGGCAACACCCACCACCCAGGCTCCACTGGATTGCTAGCTATTGTGGGGGGGGGGAACTTGCAGATCTGTCCTCACAGAGGGAAAGCTTGTACCTGAAGGCGGGCCAGGGGGAAGGCCTATGCAACTTACCTGGTTGCTTCTTGCTCCTCATGGCCCGACTGAGGGCTGCTGGGAGCAGGGGGGGGCCTTGTTGCATGTGCCCACCCCCTGAGCTCCTTACTGCCGGAGCTCCGCTCCTGTGCGCTCCTGCAGGAAATGACCCCTGTATCTATGTATCTATTTATAGCTATATATCTATATAGCTATAGCTATCTATCTGTCTATATCTGTATCGATCAATAGAAATAGAAAGATGATAGAAATAGAGACAGACGATAGATAGATAGATAAACAGACGTATCTCTATCTATATTTATACAGACTCCTGGAATTTCCCAGTGGAGTTGGCAACCCTAAGGGAGGAGGAGGAGGAGAAGAAGAAGAAGATATTATGTTCATACCATGCCCTTCACTACCCAAAGGATTCTCAGAGCAGCTTACAATCCCTTTCCCTTCCCCTCCCCACAACAGACACCCTCTGATGTAGGTGAGCGGTGAGAGAGCTCTTTTGAGAACTGCTCATGAGAGAACAGCTCTGAGGGAACTTGTGACTGACCAAGGCCACACCAAGGAGTGGGGAATCAAACTCGGTTCTCCCAGATTAGAGTCTGAGCTGCTAACCACTACACCAAACTGGCTCCGGGCTTTTATTCCTTAAATAACCATATAGAAGAAGAAGAAGGGATTGGATTTATACCCCGCCCTTCGCTCAAGAGTCTCAGCGTGGCTTACAGTCTGCTTTCCCTTCCCCT
>NW_015169990.1:23647-25237 GCF_001447785.1 Gekko japonicus | reverse complement strand
CACAGTCCCTTCCCATACTTTCCAGGGCTGGAACGTGCATCCACCTGGTCAATGCTCCCTCTAAGCTGTGGAGTCGGAACTTGCAGAACTTTGGAAATCCCAGATGGAAGCTGATCTTAGCTTGGAGAAACGACTGAGGGGTGACATGATTGAGGTTTATAAGATTATGCATGGGAAAGAGCAGGTAGAGAAAGAGGTACTTTTCTCCCTTTCTCACAATACAAGAACTCGTGGGCAATCCATGAAATTGCTGAGCGGTCGGGTTAGAACGGATAAGAGGAAGTCCTTCTTCACCCAAAGAGTGATTAACACTTGGAATTCACCGCCACAGGAAGTGGTGGCGGCTACAAGCATGGACGGCTTCAAAAGGGAATGAGATAAGCATATGGAGCAGAGGTCCATCGGTGGCTCTGTCCATCTGTGATGCTCTGTCATCTTGGTGCTTGGGGGAGGGGGGTCAACAGTGGGAGGGCTTCTAATGTCCTGGCCCCACTGGTGGACCTCCTGATGGCACCTGGTATTTCTGGCCACAGAGTGTTGGACTGGATGGGCCTTTGGCCTGATGTTCTTATGTACTGCACAAATCAGTTTGCTCCGAAGCCCTCCTTCCTGGGAGAAGAGAAAAAGGTGTGAGCTGGAGGCTAAAAAACTGTGAGCTAGCTCACACTAACTCGGCTTCGAGGGAACACTGCACCTGTCCCTTCCGTCCTGGGCTTCCTCAGCTCAGCTTCTACCGGCTCCTTCTCTCCAGCCAATGTTCATCCCACTTTCCAAGGAGTTCATCGTAACTTACACAGTTCTCCCTTCCTCCTTTTCTCCTCACAAGCACAGAGCCCTGCGGGACCCTTTACAGTTTTGCGGGGCCTGTAAAACGGAGCTCTTCCAGCAGGCTTTCGATTAAAAGTAAAGGTAAAGGCTTCCCTTGCTCGCAAGCCAGTCAAATCCAACTCTAGGGTTGCGGTGCTCATCTCCGTTTCAAAGCCGAAGGGCCAGTGCTGTCCAAAGCCGTTTCCGTGGTCATGTGGCCGGCATGACTAAACACCGAGGCGCACGGAACGCTGTTACCTTCCCACCGAAGTGGTACCTATTTATCTACTTGCAATTTCTTGCTTTTGAACTGCTAGGTTGGCAGGATAGAGACGGGGGCTCACTCCGTCTTGCGGCACACTCGGGTCTCGAACGGCTGAACTACTGACCTTCAACAGCCGGCAGTTCAGCATCTTAACCACTTGAGCCACCGCAGCTCCTAGGCTTTCGATTAGGGGCTGCCTTTTAACATCGAGGCCCCGACCTCCCCAACATCATTACCAACTTAATATCTAACAACCTGGCAAGAACTCAGACTGTGGTGGTAGTTTGACCATCTAGATGCTAAGGCAATGCCGCCATCATTTATTAGTACTATGAGAGCCAGTTTGGTGTAGTGGTTAAGTGCGCGGACTCTAATCGGGGAGAACTGGGTTTGATTCCCACTTGCACCTGCTGGATGACCTTGGGCAGGCCATAGTTCTGGCACAGCTGTTCTTGAAAAAGAGCAGTTTCTGTCAAGAGCTCTCTCAGCCCCACCTACCTCACAGGGTGTCTGTTGTG
>NW_015169990.1:23045-23239 GCF_001447785.1 Gekko japonicus | reverse complement strand
AACTAGGCGCTCGCCTAGAGTGCGCCGGCCCTTAGGGGCACCAAACTGGCACACACACCCCGTCCTGGTTCAGCTGCAAACACTACTATGTTTTAAACATGTTATGATCTTTCTGATGATACAAACACCAATTCCACCAAAGAACTTAGCCCTCTGGGCACAGAAGGGTCACTCAGCTGAGTCAAAGAAGAATC
>NW_015169990.1:11700-21442 GCF_001447785.1 Gekko japonicus | reverse complement strand
CAGTCCCATTTTGGCAGCAGGCGGCAACGCTAACAGGCACCAACCTGTTATGGTCCAGTCCGTGGTGCAGACTGTCAGATGGATGAAAGGCTGGGGTCCTTTGCGAACTGGCAAAATGTCTTTTCCAGGTCTGAGGGATTTTTCTACTTTTGTCTCGTGTTTTCTTAATGATGATATCAGTTGGCTGGAGCCAAGGGTCCTCCACTGACTGTTGAGACTGAGATTTGAAAGGCGGGGGTCCTTTGCGAACTGGCAAAATGTCTTTTCCAGGTCTGAGGGATTTTTCTACTTTTGTCTCGTGTTTTCTTAATGATGATATCAGTTGGCTGGAGCCAAGGGTCCTCCACTGACTGTTGAGACTGAGATTTCTGGGGGCGTTTGGGACGTCTGTCGAGGGAAGTTTCAGAGGGTGTCGGTGTTGGTCTGCAATAGATTTGAGTCTAGTAGTAGCACTTTAGAGAGCAACGAGATCTGGGGGAGTATAAGCTTTTGAGTCAGATGGGAATGAGGGAAGCCTTGATTCTTGTTGGTTTCTTCGGTGCTACTGGTCTGGGATCTAGCTGTCGAGGAAAGTGACTCCCATCCGCTCACTAGCCAATATGTGTGCGGTGTTGTGATGCTTTGTGTCAGTGTGGATGAACACGTAGCATTTACCAGAAGTGCATCCAAGGCAATCCTGTGTAAAGTTACTCCAGCCTTTCTAAATCAACAGCGTAACTTTGTACTGGATCGCTCCAGTAGACAACAGGATGCAGACAACGTACTGTCTGTAACATCTTCTCTTTAATAGGTCACTGAAACAATCTCCTTTATGAAAGCAGGCTTTTTCTTCTTCTCTGCCTTCATGCATTTTAAAAGAAACTATTCCATGGAAATGGTAATGGGGCCACCGTGCAAAGAGGGTAGTCTAGCTGCCGTTACCAATCTGGGGGCGTTGTTGGTTTAAAAGTCGATCGAATTATATGTCAGTTACCTTCGCTTTGGTATCTGTTTGTATTCAGCACTATGATTCTGTTTTGATGATGTTACTTTTAATTAAAATTATTAAAATAAATTTTTTTAAAAAGTCAATCTAATGATCAGTAAAGAAGGGGAGCAGGATGTCATAACTTACGTCGCTCCAGTAGACAACAGGATGCAGACAACGTACTGTCTGTAACATCTTCTCTTTAATAGGTCACTGAAACAATCTCCTTTATGAAAGCAGGCTTTTTCTTCTTCTCTGCCTTCATGCATTTTAAAAGAAACTATTCCATGGAAATGGTAATGGGGCCACCGTGCAAAGAGGGTAGTCTAGCTGCCGTTACCAATCTGGGGGCGTTGTTGGTTTAAAAGTCGATCTAATTATATGTCAATTATCTTTGCTTTGGTACCTGTTTGTATTCCGCACTATGATTCTGGTGCTTTCACATGTGCTAAATTTCAATTCACTTCAGTGACCATTTGCAAGTGGATTTTGCCATTTCCCATAGCAGAATCCAGTTGCAAAGTGCACTGAAAGTGAATTGAAAGTGCGTTATTTAGTGTGTGTGAAAGCACATCCTGTTTTGATGATGTTACTTTTAATAAAAATTATTAAAATACATTTTTTTAAAAGTCAATCTAATGATCAGTACAGAAGGGGAGCAGGATGTCTTAACTTACATTTTCATTGTTTAGAAACAGAGAAACATAGAGCTGGAAAGGACTTCAGGGGTCATCTAGTCCAGCCCCCTGCACAATGCAGGAGATTCACAACTACCACCCCACCACTCCCCCAGTGACCCCTGCTCTATGCCCAGAGGAAAGCAAAAAAACCCAACAACCCTTCAGGATCCCTGGGCAACCTGGCCTGAAGACAAAAAATCCTTCCTGAGCCCAAAGTCGTGATCGACATTAGGCTGGGAATGTAAGAAAGGGCCACAAGGGCCAAGCACTGGCTCTTCCCTCCCTCTCACAGTCTGCCTAAATTCACAGAATCCGCATTGCTGTCAGATGGCCATTTAGCCTCTGCTTTAAAACCTCCAAAGAAGGAGAGCCCGCCACCTCCTGAGGAAGCCTGGTTCACTGAGGTCCCAGGTTCAATCCCCGGCATCTCCTGTTAAAGGATCTGGCAACAGAGGATGGGAAAGACCACTGCCTGAGACCCTGGAGAGCCACTACCCGTCTGAGTAAACAATACTGAGCTTGACGGACTAAAGGTCTGATTCAGGATAAGGCAGCTTCTTGTGTGTTCAGGTATGAAATGCGAGCATCACCAAAGGTCTGACCTCTAGGACAAGGGTCCATCTTCTCCAGTGTTTAAGCCAACCCCCACAGCTGCATTAGGGAAAGCCGTGCCCTCCCTAAGGGAGGGGAAAAAAACCAGTTCTGATGTTTCTATTTCTCCATTCTGTGCTTCAACAGGTTCTTCATTGGTTGAAGACGACGCCAGGGAAAATATGGCCTCAGAACACATCACGGCCAGGTATTCCCTTCATTCACTCACCCATTCAAGCCGCTCTCCAATAAGCGTGCTAAGTGCATGATATGTATTGAGCCTAAGCCTTTCCTCCAGCTGTACCTAGAACGGGTTGAGCTTATTTCTCTAGAACAATAGCTCTCCTGGATCCAGGAACTAACCAATTGATAAGAAGTGTAATGTACATAAGCCTATCACTGGGAGTGTGTGAGTGTTGGGTGTGGTGTCTTGCATGCTTATAAGCAGGGCTCCAGCCCTGCTAGCTTCATCTTGTAGTTTGCTGGAATCACTGAATAAACCTGAGCTGATCGCTGCAATGCGTCTAGAACCCAGTACTTAACAGTGCAGGGTGTTAATTACTATATGTTGGTCTCATCTGCTGGTATAGCAGGCAGGGCTACAAGGACCTAAGCAGGGGTCATTTCGTAGAAAAAGAGGCGCAGGGGCTCATTAGCATAACTCATTAGCATAACTCATTTGCATATGCCACACCCCCTGACATCACCGGAAGTGTGTCAGAAGGCAACACCCACTGCTCAGGCTCCACTGGACTGTTCTGGATTGCTAGCTATTGGGGGGGGACGTGCAGATCTGTCCTCGCAGAGGAGGGAGAGCTTGTACCTGAATAAAACTTGGTCTTAAAGGTGCTACTGGATTGTTTTGGACCTTGGGGGGTGGGGGGGCTCTGCAACTTACCTGGCTGCTTCTTGCTCTGACTGAGGGCTGCCGGGAGCAGGGGGTGGGGCTTGTTGCATGTGCCCGCCCCCTGGGCTCTTTACTGCCGGAACTCCACTCCTGTGCGCTCCTGCAGGAAGTGACCCCTGGATATAATTATACAATGTAGTATTCCAGGGTTTTTATTTGATTTGGGACCACAGAGATAAGGGACTTAAGCATAGGCTTGCCCACTGCCACTGATGGCTATAGCAGCAAAAGAAAAAGAAAAACAAAAGCCAGGGAATGGCATCTGATCCTGGAAGTGACATCATGTTTGGGCAATGCTCTAGGAACCCCCCTGAAAAAATGCCATAATTTTTGCCATAGAGATGGGGGGGGTTTCCCTAGGGCACGCAGGGGACACAGCCCCACCCCCAAATCTCCCAGTGGTTGCAGGGGGAGGCCTGGCAACCCTACTCCCCATTCTGTTTTTCTGACCTGAAATGGCCTTGGGGAGCATACTGGCCCTCCTACGGGATCACCATCCACCACTGGTAGAGCCAGTGTTGTGCTGTGTGTCCTGAGCCACAAGCACCCAGGAAACATCTTGTCTGTTTGGAATGTAGTTATCCCCACCCGCAATTTGGATCAGAGGGATCTAACAGACCTACACTCAGTTGCTGGTGATGAAGGTATGCTCTGATAAAAAAAAAATGGCTTCTACCATAGAGTTTTTGCTCAAATAACGAGTGTCCCCATGTCACTGGCAGGGTAGTGATGTCACTTCTTGTACAGGTCGGAAGTGATGTGGGTGCATTGCCAGCAATGCAGCCCTAGGCCTAGTTTTCCTGCCATTAAGCCCCACCCTCCCACACCAATTGGCAACCTAAACGGGAATCTTGTTCATAGAATCATAGAATGTTAGAGTTGGAAGGGACCTTGCAGGTCATCTAGTCCAACCCCCTGCACTCTGCAGGAGCATAGCTGAAAGATAGCCCTACATACCTACAACGTACCCAAAAGATGGTCGTTCAGCTTCCGCTTGAAAACGTCCAGCGAAGGAGCATCCACCACCTTCCGAGGCAGACTGTTCCACATTTAGGAAGTTTCTCCTGATATTTAGCCGGTAACGACTCCCTTGTAATTTCCACCCCTTAGATCCCTTGTAATTCTGCCCATTAGATTCCTTGTAATTCCACCCATTAGATCTAGTCTTGCAATCCGGAGCAAGAGAGAATAGATCCGCTCCATCTTCTACATGACAGCCCTTCAAATACTTGAAGACTTGTACTGCAGACTGACAAAGTTCCACAGCTGAAACCCCATGTAACCTGAAGTACTGAGAACTCTACCTAGTCCTAGCTTGAAATCATATCATGTATCATTGAGATTTGTGCGCTGTCCAACAGCATCTGCTTTTTTCAAAGGGGTACGAACAAATCTGCTATTTTTTTCTGCTTGCTGGCCAGGAATGTTGTTGTTCCCCTCCCTCTTCTCTAGCACTCCCTGACCCATTAGCGTTACACAAGGCAATAAATTACCGTATTTTTTGGACCATAAGACTCACTTTTTCTTCCAAAAAAAGTGAGGGGGAAAGTGTGTGCGTCTTATGGACCGAATACTGAGCCCCAGGGTTCAGAATATTTTTTCCCCTGTTTTCCTCCTCTAAAAACTAGGTGCGTCTTATGGTCCGAAAAATATGGTACTTAAGGCAACAAACCAACAAGCTATAAACTTCTCTTTACATTCAAAGAGAAGGATTTTCTCAGCTTTCAGTTTTGCCCAGCTTTTGGTTTAAACAAAAAATCAAAAATAGCCAAAAAACTGTAAAGACTGGGTGTTTTGTTTGCAGAATGTATGTATGTATGTATGTAGAAGGGATCTTTTTCTAACTTTTCAGGCAATATAAAAATCACAAAACAAGATAAAATCATTCACTCTTAGCTTGTCAAGCAAGGGAGAAGTTTCTTACACTCCTCTATGTGCTGTCAGAAGGTAAACAGAGCAGATAAGCCTCCGATTAGCACTTGGAGGGGGGGGGCTTAGAGTGCTTTTAAGCACATCCATTTGAGCCGGAGAGAAGCCACAATCATGATGGAGCAGAAACCACAGGACTATAAAATAATGCAGACAGCAGAAATTAGAACAGTGCAGTAGGAGAGCAAAACCTAAAGAGATGTGGACATCTTTTTTGGAGACGGAGCGAGAGTGTAGCTGAAGCAGTGGAAAGTACCAATGCAGAATCCACCATAATTGTTCTTTTGTGGCTCATTATTCCAGTTACACAGACATGTTTCTGGATCATGAGGTCTCCTACGAATGTCGCTCCACCAACCCCAGTACGGGTTGTGCCTTTGCGTGCCGCCGCAGCCCCCGACTCCTTATGAATGGCTACTACATCCTCACAGAGGACAGTGTCCTGTCTGATGAAGACGGCAACATTACACTGAGCCTGTCACAGACAAGCATTACCTACAAAGAGAAATTAATTAGGTGAGTTAAGATCTGCTGGACAGCACTTTGCTAGAGACCCTCCCTTCTGGAATAAGGTGGATGGCTCCAAGGGGAAAGGCATTTGTGCTGACTTGGCTGGTAGCCACCGAGGCAATAAGCTAGAAGCTGAAGACACGAGCCGGAATCAAGGCCAGTGAGAAAGCCAAAGGTCGGAGAGCCGGGAAGTCATTTCAAGAACACAGGTTTCCAGAGGCAAGGAGCGACTGCTGCACTCTCAGAAGCAGGTCTGATTTATCAGAGTTGTTGCCACACTGGAGCCGGTGCACCAAGGGGTTTTAAACAGATCCTCCCTCCCTTTGGAGTTGAGTCTGCAGAGGCTTACAACTCCTCTCATTGACGTTGCTGGAGCTGCAGCCTGGCACTTCTTCTTCGTTCCTGCAAAGTCAGCCTCTGCCGTGCCCTACATCTGGGGCACTCAGGGGAGTCTGGCCTTGGGGTGTCTGCAGCTTGGGTTGCTGGCCTCGGCGCAGGAATGGTCTCTCCTTCCAGCGGCACCTCTTGTGCAGCTGTTGGGGACTCTTCCTCCTCCTCAGGTACTGCTAAGGGTTCTTCCTCTGGGCTGTCTCTAGAGGAGCCCAAGTTGTTCCCTGCCTCTTCCTCAATTGAGGAGGGGTCAGCCTCAGCCGGACCCGGACCCACAACAGCCTTTTTCTGTGGTGGTGCCCCACTTACAGAGCTAACACCTGGCAAAGTGTTCCCTGGACTCCAGCTTTGTGAGTCCTAGGTGGCAAGCTGAAATGTTCCTTTTCAGGGGTCATTTTGTAGAAAAAGAGATACAGGAGCTCATTATCATAACTTATTAGCATAACCTATTTGCATATGCCACACCCCGTGACATCACCAGAAGTGTGTCAGAAGGCAACACCCACTGCTCAGGCTCCACTGGACTGTTTTGGATTGCTAGCTATGGGGGGGACTGTGCAGATCTGCCCTCACAGAGGAGGGAGAGCTTGTACCTGAATAAAACTTGGTCTTAAAGGTGCCACTGGACTGTTTTGGATTGCTAGCTGGGGGGGGGGATGCACAGATCTGCCCTCACAGAGGAGGGAGAGCTTGTACCTGAAGGCGGGCGGCTCTGCAACTTACCTAGTTGCTTCTTGCGGCCCAACTGACGGCTGCTGGGAGCAGGGGGCGGGGCTTGTTGCATGTGCCCACCCCCTGGACTCCTTACTGCCGGAGCTCCCCTCCTGTGCGCTCCTGCAGGAAATGACCCCTGTTTATCCAAGGTTTTTGTTGAGGTCAGTAGATAATGATTATTATAGAACGTTATTTCTTGTGTTTCATCATTCTGAATTGTGTGGTGAACACTTAAAGCAGGGGTCCCCAACGTGGTGTCCGTGGGTGCCATGGGGGCTCACAGACACTTTTCCTTGTGCCCCCTACATGTTTTCAGAAAAATGGGTGGGGCTTTTGCCCAGCAAATCTTCCGAGTGGCCACGGGAGACTTGATTGGCTGTGCAGATTTTGTTAAAACATTGCTTCAGCAGCAGCTGCTACCACAGCACAAGGGATCTTCACTGTGTGACTGAAGGTAAGCTGTGGCAGCCATTTTATAGTTGGCTCTGTCTTCCACAGCAGTCGTTCCGTGGCAGCCATTTTGTGGTTGCACCTACCACACTATGTCAAAATTCCAAAGGCTCAAAAAGGTTGGGGACCTCTGTCCTAAAGGTTGAGAAAGCACTCGTAACATAGATATACAACACCATCTGTGTCTATGGGTAGTCCTTCACAGAATCATTTACACAAAGACAGGTCCCTGTTACAAGGCGCTTACAGTCTAAATTTTGACAGAGGGAAAGAAAACCCATGGGAGTGGTGAAGAGAAGAAAATGGATACCAGGCTATCAAGGGAAGACTGCATGTTACTTGAGCTACATGAACTTTAGCTTAGTTTCTACTGAGGGCTGAGAACTAAGGAGTACATGTCCCTGGACATTTTTAAATACTATTTTATTATGTTCCCTTTTATTTCTTTCATTCTGAGGAAGAATATTCCGGAGAAGGAAGCGAATCCGCAGATCCCTTGCTAGCCTGTTCAGTCTTAGTGCCTCTGGTTCATGGATGAACAGCACCACTTGTAGTGATATAAATGCACATTTTGTGGACGATTCCTGGCTGGAAAGAGACAGCGAGATGGATGCCAGTCAACACGGCAACAATGGTGAGCACTGTTGTTGTCTGTGGTCAGGTCCATGGCTGTGTACTTCATCTTCCGTTGACCCATTGCAGTCTGGCATCAGGCCTGGATTCGGAGAACTGGTGGATGATCTTTGTTTAAAGTTGGACAGGGGCAGTCATCCCGCTTGCTACTGTTTGATCTGTCACTGGCCTTTGATACAGTGGGCCGTTCCATTTGTATTCGTTGGTTGGAATATGGAATTGGTGTTGTCAGAAGAGAAGCTCTTTGGTGGTTTTAGTCTTTCTTGCCTGATTGGACAGGAAGAGTTTCCACCAGAAAAACAGAATCAAAAAGTTGGAATTTGTCCGCTGGGGTGCCTTAGGGTTCCAGTCTGTCATCCATGTGGTTCAACGTTTATAAGAGGCTGTGGAATGAGATCATCTGGGGTTGGATGTCATCAGTATGTAGATGACAACCAGCTCTACGTTTCTCTGTCTAAGCCTGTGCATTACCAGCCCCAATTTCTACCCCTCCCCCCCAGAACTGAGGAGTGGGAGAAAAATGGCCTCCATATTGTGGACACTCCAGGCATTTTCCCTAGTCTCTATGGTAAAGACCATCAGGACTAGGGGAGGCACTCTAAAGTATCACCCAGAAGTGACATATGTCATCCCCTAACTATGGCCTCCCTTAACGTTCCCTCCCAAATCTCCAAGCATTTTCTGAGGCAGTATTGGAAACAGTCATCCTTCCTGAGCTGAGACAAAAATGTGTGAGCCAGAGGCTAAAAAACTATGAGCTAGCTCACACTGACTCAGCTTAGAGGGAACACAGATCAGGACTAGGGGAGGCACTCTAAGGCATCACCCAGAAGTGACATCACACCATCCACTAACTCTGGCCTCCCTTAACATTCCCTCCCAAATCTCCAAGCATTTTCTGAGGCAGTATTGGGAACCCTATATAAGCCTCCAGTGCATCCATCTGACTCTTATGGTTATGGTTGCTCATGGATCCAGCTTTGCTGTTTGAAAAGCTGGTTGGTAGGAAGGGAAGGGGGACACACTTCAAAATGGTCCCAGGAGAGAGAGAGAGCTGAATATGCTCTAGGTGATACAGAATGTTGAGAGCAGCTGAGAGTCAGTGAAAGGAGAGCCACTGTGGTAGAATCATAGAATCACAGGGTCGGAAGGGGTCACAGGGGCCACCAACCCACTGCTCAGTGCAGGATCAGCCCAGAGCATCCCTGACAAGGGTTTGTCCAGCCGCTGCTCAAAGACTGCCAGGGAGGGGGAGCTCGCCACCTCCCTAGGCAGCCGATTCCACTGCTGCACAACAAGTCCCTCAGCCTTTCCTCTTAGGGCTCGGTCTCCAGGCCCCCGATCATCCTCGTCGCTCTCCTCTGCACCCGCTCCATTCTGTGTAGTGGTTAGACAGCTGGAGTCAGATCTGGGAGACCCGGTTTTGAATTCCCACTCTGCTATGAAAGCTTGCTGGATGACCTTGGGCCACTCACACTCTCAGCCTAACATACTCCGCAGCGTTGATGTGAAGGCAGAACAGGGCAGAGGAGGATGTAGCAAGCCGCTTTGGGTCCTCATCCAAGGCAAGGGTATAAGTGAAGTAAATAAACAAAAACAAGGTGAAATCTGCCAACTTAAACTCCCCAAGAGCTTATAAAATTACAGAGGAAGAGGTTTTTTTAGAGTGGGGAGAGATTCCCGGATTGTTCCGCTTTGGGTCCTCATCAAAGGCAAGGGTATAAGTGAAGTAAATAAACAAAAACAAGGTGAAATCTGCCAGCTTAAACTCCCCAAGAGTTTATAAAATTCCAGAGGAAGAGTTTTTTTTAGAGTGGGGAGAGATTCCCAGATTGTTCCTCTTGACAGCCAGTTTGGTGTAGGGGTTAAGTGCGCGAACTCTAATCTGGGAGAATCGGGTTTGATTCCCCACTCCTCCACTTGCACCTGGCTGGATGACCTTGGGCAAGCCGTAGTTCTGATAAGAGCTGT
>NW_015169990.1:4098-11492 GCF_001447785.1 Gekko japonicus | reverse complement strand
GGGAGGAAGCAACTTACCCTCCCTCTTCTGCCTCCTCCTGGCTGAATGAGGGCCGGAAGCGGGGCGGCTGGAAGCAGGGGGCGGGGCTTCGTCATGTGCCCCGCCCCCTGCACCTCACCTGGGGGAACTGCAATCCCCCCCGAATCGACCTCTGGTTGAGTCTACTGCATGAGTGCAGCGCTCTTCCTTTATATGGGGCTTCCCCACATTCTCATCTTCCTTGCTTGTAAATTCCTGTTTCTTTGGGTGGGGGTTACGGTTCCACATGTGTATTGCTCCCCCTAGTGGCTGATTCAAAATTATATCAGTGCATGTCCAGCATAAAAACCTGCCCTTTAAATCTGCTGGTCATAAACCACTGCAAAACTGCATCACCTGCAAGAGGGAGCAAAACGTGCGTGGAACAGAAAAAACAACAACAACAACAACGAAGGATCTTACAAGTGAGGAAGCTGAGACTGTGGGAAATCCCATGATTCACGCTTATTCAATCTATTTCTTGTGCTGGAACAAGGGCTCTTTCAGCAGGTTACCTATTATGTTGGGGGAATCGCTGATTGAATCCTATGATCGTGTGAAGTTGAAAGGGGATTGGATCAGATCTGTGGCACTGGGCCAGGAGGGATTTACTCTTTTCTCCTGTGCTATTTTACTAATAATCCCACCCCTTCAATAATTACTGTCCCTGCACTGGGAATATTAAGAGTTTTGGAATGGGAGAGGTTTTCCTTTTTAAATCAGGAAAATATTGCAGACTGAAAGCATTAATCCCTCCTGCCTCAGTACTATGGACCCAATCCAAATCTCCCACCTCCAGCAGCCCAGACTCCAGTGGAGGAATCCTGGTGACTCCGTCATCAGCACATGAGGCTTTCAAACACATCTGCCCTAATGAGGGTCAAGTTACATATGATGGGGGAAGCCCAGGTTCTTTATTCATGCGTGTGCCCTGTTTGCACATATGATTTCTTCCTGCATTTCTACCCTCCACACCAGTACTCATATATAGGCCAGGGAAGGGAGATAATCTCATCTTCGAATATTTGGACAATTGGGGGCGGGGGGGGCAGGAAGTGCCCCCAATCTTTTCAAAACAACTCCATTCTCTTGATCCCTACCATTTTTTTCTTTCTCATTTCCTAACCTTCCTGTCTCTTCTTTCCTTTATTTTCCCTTCCTGCCTGCCTCCCTCTTTCTCTATTGATTCTCATTTCCCTCTTTCTTGTTCTCTTTCGGATTCAGAAAGTTTGGGGGGGGACAGGCAGCGTGCCAGCTGTGTGCAAGGGAGCGGGATGCAACTTAGAATAAATTCTGCTGATGGAAACCTGTTCCTCTTTAAGGCATCATTAGACTCCTGCTTATTTTTGCTGCAATCGACTAATACTGCCACCATGTTGGAAACAGAAGGATCCAATTGGCTGATGACCCAGTTCCCTGCTTGGTTATTAGGTCAATGATAACCCTTCAAGAGTCCTGAATGGTTTGTCCTGATTTATATGAATGTGGGCACTGCTGTCCTCATCCCCCACAGGCCCTTACTCTCTAGGCCTTTGACTGTCCTGGGATTTCCTGCAGTTCAGACTGAAGGATTAGTATCACATGGCTGCTTTTGCCCCAGTTAATCGGCACTGCAATTAAAGTGGGGTGGCGCGAGGGTGCTGTAGGGAACAATCAGGAAGAGCATCAGTGCAAAGTTCTTGAGAGCCGGTTTGGTGTAGCAGTTAAGAGCACAGACTCTAATCTGGAAGAACCAGGTTTGATTCCTCACTCCTCCACATGCAGCTGCAGGTGTGACCTTGGATCAGTCATGAATTCTTTCAGAGCTGTTCTCTCAAGGGCAGTTCTCAAGAGAGCTCTCTCAGCCCCACCTACCTCAGAAGAACCAGGTTTGATTCATCACTCCTCCACATGCAGCTGCAGGTGTGACCTTGGATCAGTCATGAATTCTTTCAGAGCTGTTCTCTCAAGGGCAGTTCTCAAGAGAGCTCTCTCAGCCCCACATACCTCACAAAGTGTCTGTTGGGGGAGGGGGGAGGGAAAGGAGATTGTAAGCCGTTCTGAGACTCCTTCCGGTAGTGAAGGGTGGGGTATAAATCCAATCTCCTCCTTCTCCTCCTCCTTCCACAGTTCACTCCTTTGAGGCAAGGCTGTCAACCTCCAAGTGGGGCCGAAGTCCTCCCAGAATTACAGCCAATGACAGAGATAGTTTCCTCTAGAGGAAATGCCAGTTTTGGAGGGAAGAGGCATCACATCCCCACTGGGATCTGCTCCCTCCGCAAACTCTCTCCTTCCCGGGCACTGCCCCCAAAGCTCCAGGAGTTTCTGAAGCTGGAGCTGGCAACCCTGCTTTGAGGTGAGGATTTGCCATGTTACCATTCCTCCCACTTCAACTAGGGTAGCTGTCAGGTTGCAGCCAGTTTATGGCAACCCCGTAGGGTTTTCAAGGCAAGAGACAGCCAGAGTTGGTTTGCCATGGCCTGCCTCTGCGTAGCAACCCGGGACTTCCTTGGTGGTCTCCCACCCAAGTGCTAACCAGGGCTGACCCTGCTTAGCTTCTAAGTTGTGACAAGATCAGGCTAGCCTGGATCATCCAGGTCAGGACACAGTTTAATTCGACTATAGTTAATATCAGGGCTTTTTTGGTAGAAAACGCCCAGCAGGAACTCATTAGCATAATAGGCCACACCCAACAGCAGGAACTCATTAGCATATTAGGCCACACCCAACAGCAGGAACCCATTAGCATATTAGGCCACACCCAACAGCAGGAACTCATTAGCATAATAGGCCACACCCAACAGCAGGAACTCATTAGCATATTAGGCCACACCCACGAGAGCACAGCTCATTACCAAATTAGGCCGCCCCAACAGCAGGAACTCATTAGCATATTAGGCCACACCCACGGAAGCACAGCTCATTACCACATTAGGCCGCACCCCCATGTTACCAGAAGTGTGCTCATCCAGCCACACCCACCTTTTGCTTCTTATTCTGTTGACCTAGTTTGTTGTCAAAACCCAGGGCCTTTTTTTTTGAAGCAGGAACTCCTTTGCATGTTAGGCCACACACCCCTAATTGTAGCCAATCCTAGTGAGTTCCTGCTGTTGGGTGTGGCCTATTATGCTAATGAGTTCCTGCTGGGCGTGGCCAACTCGGGAGCCAGCCGGAACTCCGTTCCTGTGCGTTCCTGCCCAAAAATAGCCCTGGTTAATATGAGTGTCTGTGTGAGTGCCACTCCACCATGTAAGGGTACATCAAACTAGGACTGGAAACCACGGTTTGAAGTCGGTTTATTGACCACAGTTGCTCCCAATGTGGACATCTTGGCTTATCCCTGAGTTGTTCCCCAATGCTCTCCTCAAGCATTCCCTCACTACAGAGATGCCTGGCCAGAAAGGAGGAGATGCAACCAGTGCTTCTCCAAGCAAACTGGGGTTTGCATGCTCACCTGAGAGCTGAATCCTGGTTTCACAAACTAACCACCGTTAAAATAAACCATGGCTTCCCATTATATTTGAACCAAGTCATTGAATCAGTGGCAGACATGTTCAGCTTCTGGTCATCAGAAGGTCTGTTAAAATGGAAAACTACGGGGCTTTTGAAAAACTGGCAGAGATGGTGTTGTTTGTACCCCCCACCCCACCCCAGAGCAGACACAAAGTTAGTGCTCTGATGAAAATGGCAAGGAGAACAGGATGGGGGGGAAATATGCGGTCCACAGTGAAGGCGTGATAAGACTGTGACGCATGATAAACAAAGCTTGTGTTTGAAATATGTGTGTTGCAAGCAGTGTTCCCTCTAAGCTGAGTTAGCGTGAGCTAGCTCACAGTTTTTTAGCCCCTGGCTCACACATTTTTGTCTTTGCTCAGGAAGGATGGGTCCAGCGCAAATGAATTCATGCAGTAGCCAAATCACTTACTCACCACTTTAATGCCAGTAGCTCACGAAGTGGAATTTTTGCTCACAAGACTCCACAGCTTAGAGGGAGCATTGGTTGCAAGGTCTAAAAATTCTGTCATTATAGGGTTAACGTGTGCTTACCTTGTGTGCTATTGTTTAGACTGACCTGGAAGGAAACCTGGCACAGAGGCAATGGAAACAAAGCCTGCGAAATTGAACTCTGTTTACTCACAATCATTGGTTAACGTATTCAGGTGATTTCCTTCTAGGGGTCAAGAAGAAGAAGAAGAATCTCCACTGTTGTAGACTCTGTGGTCAAACTGTAAAGATGTAGTCCTTAGGTGTCTTCCCCTTAGAAATAAAGATTTTTACATAGAAGAAATTGCCTGCTCTCCAGTGAAGCAAAGATCCATTGCAATCTCTGAATATTTAACTATTCTGCCAATTTTCCCAACAGCTTGTGCTGAGGAACCCCAAATAGCACATGGGTTCATAGAAGCACTTCCTGGCTGCTCGTCCTTTTCATTTTATCCACTCAAAGCTATGAGATATCCTGGATTTGTTCTACGCATTTGCATGTATTGGGTTGGATCCAGCCCACTTTTTCACTCAATCTCTCCTAATTCTCAGGGCTCTTTTTAAAGAAAAAGCCCAGCAGGAACTCATTAGCATAATAGGCCACACCCAGCAGCAGAAACTCATTAGGATATTAGGCCGCACCCCTGACTGCACCACTTGTTAGCATATTAAGCCACACCCCCATGTTGCCAGAAGTGTGCTCATCCAGCCACACCCACCTTTCCCTTCTTATTCTGTTTACCTTGTTTGTTGTCCAAACCAGGGCTTTTTTTGTAGCAGGAACTCCTTTGCATGTTAGGCCACACACCCCTAATGAAGCCAATCCCAATGGATTTCTGCTGTTGGGTGTGGCCTATTATGCTAATGAGCTCCTGCTGGGCCTGGCCAACTTGGGAGCCAGCCGGAACTCCGTTCCTGTGCGTTCCAGCCCAAAAATAGCCCTCCTAATAATACACCCCCCCGTCCCGTGTGGTTTTTGCCCTTGCCGGTTCTCAGGTCCCCCTTGTTTGCCAAAGGGCCCTCCTCTGTATTTTCAACGGCAGAAAATGTGGTTGGCTCCATCACATCATAATACCATGTGAAAAAATTCTGGGCAGTTGTAAGCTGTCACTTCAACATTCCTGCACTAAAGATCAAGAGGACAAGGTGTCGGAGGAAGCTGCGGCCATTCCGCATAGAAAAACAATAACTCGTGTCTATTCTCTCTCGTTCTGTTTAGACTCTTGTACAGTGAGGAAAGACATTCGCCAAATGCTCCTGCTGTCTACGGGATTCATCATTTCTCTGGGTGCAAGGTAAACGGAGTGTCTCCGTAAACAACCATACTTTAATGTGTAATGGCCACACTGAATTTTCTAAGCAGGTACAGCCCACTGGTTATTTATTTATTTATTTATAATTCAATTTATATATCCCCCCCAAAACAACAAAATGCTGGTGCTCTGATGTTCCCAGTTCCAAGGTGGGTTCTGGTAGGGTGGATCCGGACCAACGACGCAAGTTCCGGAGCGGCAGATAACCAGTCTTCTTCCCAGGGCCTGCTTACCACTGCTGGTGTCTCTGCCCAATTTTTGGTGGTGGTGCATTGGTGGAACAGTAGCGGCGGCGGCTCCTACTCAAAAGCCTGGCGGAAGAGCTCCGTCTTACAGGTCCTGCGGAACTGCGCAAGATCCCGCAGGGCCCGGATCTCCTCCAGGAGCTCATTCCACCAGGTAGGAGCCGCCACCGAAAAGGCCCTGGCCCTCGTCTCGGCGAATCTGACGTCCCTGAGGCCTGGGGTAGTCAGAAGATATTGGCCCCCCGACCGTAGTGCCCTTGGGGGAACATATAGGGAAAGGCGGTCCCTTAGGTATGCCAGACCCTGACCATAAAGGGCTTTAAAGGTAAGAACCAGCACTTTGAAGCGAATCTGGTACGCTATTGGCAGCCAGTGCTGCGCCTTCAGCACAGGCCGGATGTGGTCCCGCCTAGAGAGACCCATCAACAGCCTGCCTGCTGCATTCTGCACTAACTGCAGCTTCCGGATTTGCGACAAAGGCAGCCCCAAGTAGAGAGTGTTACAGTAGTCCAACCTCAAGGTGACCGTCGCATGGATCACTGTAGCCAGGTCATCACGGTCAAGGAAGGGAACCAACTGCCACGCCAGCCGAAGATGATAAAAGGCCGACTTGGCAGTGGCTGCTACCTGGGCCTCCATCATTACACATGGAATTCATTGCCACAGGAAATGGTGGCAGCTACAAGCATGGACGGCTTCAAAAGGGAATTAGAAGCTACCATAGAGTTTTCGCCCCCAAACCAGAGCGTGGCCCTGATGTGCCACGACAGACGTCAAATAGGCACATTGCTGAAACATGGGATGAGACTCCCTGCTCCTGGTAAATCCACCCTGCATCGCCCTCTGACTGCCTGGAGGAGGCAGGCAACCCTAGCAGGGGGGGGATGGGGTTGCCTGGTTCTGCTGTGCTGTAGTCCCAATCAGGATTGGGTCCTCGCAGCACTGTTAAATAGCTGAGTTCAGCTCTAAAATGGCATTGGCGTCCAAAAGTCAGAGCCATGGTGGATGCCGTAAGGTCTACTTTGGCCCTCAGATGACTTTCCTAAGTAATTTCTGTCACACACCATGTGTGTGGTATATGTGAAGTGCTGTCATGTGGCAACTGACTTACGGTGACCCTGGGGGGGGGGTTTCAAGGCAAGAACTGTTCAGAGGTGGTTTGCCACAGCCTGCCTCTGTATAATGACCCTGGAGCTTCTTCTTCTTTTTTTTTTTGGTAAATTTTTTAATTTCATTTCCATTTAAGCATTTATACACTTCATCTACACATCTTACATAAATATCAGAGTCATTCATCGCTTACTTCTTATGTACCTTTTTGGGTCCCTAACTTCTTGACAGTTCTTCTATCCATTTATAAACCTTTTCCCATCTCTTTTCATGTACCTTTCCATTTTTATTCTGTAACATTAAACTCAAATCATCCATTCTCGCTAACTCCAGTATTTTATCTATTAATTCTTCCCTCATGGGTATAACTTCTGATTTCCAATTCTTGGCTAAAAGCAGTCTGGCGGCTGTTCTAATCCTTATACTAATAGCCAAGTTGCCCCCGTGAGTGCGGATATCTAAATCCGCGCTCCGGGGGCAGCTGGGGGGCAGGGAGAGGTTTGTGCACACGTGGCGTGGGGCCGTCCCCACGTGTGCACAAAAATGCTGAAAGTTGAAAAAAAAATCGGGGGGATGTTTAAATCCCCCCGAAAGTGCAAGAGCATTCCGTGTGCATGCGCACATAACGCTCTGCGTCCTACCTGGATTCCCTGCGCAGGAAAGGAAACGAACGGCCGGAGAGGCCCAGCAGCGGCGGCGGCGGCGAGAGATAGGTGAGGAGGGGGAAGACAGTCGGGGAGGGGAA
>NW_015169990.1:0-1884 GCF_001447785.1 Gekko japonicus | reverse complement strand
GCGAATGAAGACATTGCACCCTCTTCCACTAGAAACAGCACTGCAGAGCTTCCCACTGTGTGGACTCCATTGCCAACTGTGATTTCCTCTGTGCCAGAGGTCCCCAACCTCTTTGAGCCTGTGGACCCCTTTGGAATTCTGACAAAGTGCGGTTAGGGTTGCCAGGTCCGTCAGACCTGCAGGCAGGAGGATGGAGGTACTGGCCCCCGCCCCCAGCGGGCGACGTCACTTCCGGGTGACGCGCACGCAGGGGTGGGGTTTCCCCTGGGCCCCGATTCCGCGGGAGCGGAAATTGGGGCTCGAAAGCGGGGGGAATTCCGCCCCCCCGGGGGCATTTGGCAGCCCTATGCTTACATCACCCAGAAGTGACATAGGCACATCGGTGATGTCGGGGGGCAACACTCTGGTTTTTAAGCAAAACTCTATGGTAAAATTGGCTTCAAACCATAGAGTTTTGCCCAAAAACCACAGCATTGCCCCCCAATATCACTGATGTGCCTATGTCACTACTGGGTAACGTAGGCACGTTGCATTCACTTCCTGCTTCTTCCCTCCCTGCTTCCAGTAAGTCACGTTCATTTCCAGCTGGGTGGGTGGGGGGTCTGGCGTCCCTTTTTCTCCTGCGTCCTAATAACCCTGAAGCAGGGGGAGGGGCACCAAACTGGGGGATCCCCCGCCCCCAACTGGGGACTGGCAACCCTAAGTGTGGAGGATGTAGCCACAAAATGGCTGCCACATAGGGCTGCCAAGTCAAAATTTCGCCGGAGCGGGCGACTCCCCGCTGGCGGCTGGAGGGCGGCTGGAGCGTGGCATAGTTCTGGGCAAACCATAGAGTTTTCCCTTGGATGACTGTGGCCCTGCCCCCAGCGTGCCCGGCGGCGTCACGTCACTTCTGGGTGACGTGCACGTCGGGGTGGGGTTCCCCCTGGGGCCCGATCCGCCGCCGGCGGGGAACGGGCCTCTGGGGCGGGGTTTTCCCCGCCCCCCGGGGGGACTTGGCAAGCCTACTGCCACAAATGTTGTCACAGGAGGCAGGGCCAGCCACAAAATGGCTGCTACGGCTTAACTTCATCGACACAAGCCCTGTGTTCCGGGGGGACTTGGCAAGCCTACTGCCACAAATGTTGTCACAGGAGGCAGGGCCAGCCACAAAATGGCTGCTACGGCTTACCTTCAGTGACACAGGCCTTGTGTTGTAGTCACAGCCACCGCCAAATCAATGTTTTTAAAAATCTCCACAGCCAATCAGAAGCCTTGCTGGGCAGAAGCCCCTCCTGGTCCCACTCACTTTCTAGAAAACACTTAGTGGGTGTCAGGAGAGGTCTTAGCAGGTGCCATGGTGCC
Source organism: Gekko japonicus (assembly GCF_001447785.1). Lineage (NCBI taxonomy): Eukaryota > Metazoa > Chordata > Lepidosauria > Squamata > Gekkonidae > Gekko > Gekko japonicus. The sequence goes on along the minus strand of NW_015169990.1, from coordinate 540 downwards.
CCTGGTACCACGAAGGGGACCCCTCCTTTACACTTTCTATCTTTGTGGACACCAGTAAACATTTGCAGAGACATTGCATGTCACAATGCATCTAGCCTGTTAAATGCAGATTGTAAGTGGTAGGAAAGGGAATCAACCATGCAGATGGAGGATAAGATCAGTTACAGATCTTCAAACGTGGCCACAGTCAGCATTCTGTCTTCTTGAGGAATTTTGTTCTCAAGTTTATAAAAGACAAATGAGGATTGTTGTTGTGGTTTCAGGTTCTTCCTGGGAGGACTGCTTATGACACTGCTGAGCTGCTTGCTGCTCTTCCTTCTAATCTGTAAGCAAAACGATTCTTCCTTCTTGCTCCTGCTCACATGGTCAAGGGGGGAAGGCTTCTGTTCATGAATACCTAGTTTATAGCAGCGGTGTCAAACTCATCCGTTACGAGGGCCGGATCTGACATAAATGCCCCTTTGTCAGGCTGGGCCACGTGTATCATAAAATGTTACACCTGGTACCAGAGATATCTCCCTTATAAGTAAAAGCCGAATG
>NW_015169989.1:24384-26097 GCF_001447785.1 Gekko japonicus | reverse complement strand
TTCCAGATTATAGTCCGCGCACTTAACCAGAATCTCTTTCTCTCATTTGTGCCTATAAGCCAGTGAATGCTCAAATCTTGTCCACTGCCAACATTCTGGTTTGTGTACTTGAATTTCTGGATTATCACAAAATCTGTCTGGGATTGTCAGGTTCCTGTCAACACTGTCCTGTGTATCTCTAAATTTCTGGACGTACACGAAATCCATCTGTGGTCACCAGGTTCCAAAAAGCTACCGTGTAATACCTTCTTGAAAGGATCAATCGAAATGGCAGGAAACAGCAGACTTCCTGAGTTTTGAGAGACAGATGGCAGCAGACGTCATTCTTAACTTCTCTGTCCCAATAATCTTTGCTGAACATTGAACCCTGTTTTGCACCCAGCTCCACATCACCTAAAGAAGTACGCAACACATACCTAGACCCCAGGTTAAGACACCCCGCCCCAAATATCTGCCCAGAAATAGCCCCGTCATCTTGCCCAGAAACAGCTTCTCTCTCTCCACTCCCTCGTTTTGATTTCATCCAAAACATCCAGGGCAATGAAGATTTCTGGGGAACTGAATGCTTCCTGTTTGCCAGTTTGGTGTAGCGAGAGCCAGTTTGGTGGGCAGACTCTAATCTGGGGGAAACGGATTTGATTCCCCACTCCTCCACTTGCACCTGGCTGGATGACTTTGGGCAAGCCATAGTTCTGATAAGAGCTGTCCTTGAAAAAGAGCAGTTTCTGTCAAGAGCTCTCTCAGCCCCATGTACCTCACAGGGTGTCTGTGGTGGGGAGGGGAAGGGAAAGGAGTCTAATTTTGCTATTATATTTTACTGTTTTATATTATGTGTTTTTATTGTTTTAATTTTGGCACATTTAATTGTGCCCTTGTTAGCCGCCCTGAGCCTCAGGGGTAGGGCGGGATACAAATCTAAGGATAAAAAAATAAATACAAAAATAAATAACATTCTGGATTTGGTGTTGTTTTCGTGGTTTTAAAACTTGCGTTTTGCCCAGAGCCCCACGATTTTGGGGATTAGCAATGTAATAAATAAAACAAATTGATACAAGAACGCAGGAAGGGAAACTTCTGAGCATCGACCATGAATCTAAACGGTTAACAGATGCAGGGCATCATGGGAAAGAAGGCGGGTGTATGCAGATCACTAGCCAATGCCTGCCCACGCCCTGCCACCCTAAGTTGTGAAACTGACAAAGGAAAGAGAATCTACAGCTTATGACCTCAAACCATCTTTCCAGGGTGTGTGTTTACCTGGATGGTAGAAAGAATAGCAATTTTGGGATGCAATGGGAGGTCTCGTGACCCCGGCTGTGCTGGCTTCGGTGTTGGGCACCTCCGTCTGTGGCGTTGCTCACTTAGCCATCAAAGTATATCAGGTCGATACAAAATAAAATTTCCCAGGCACTCTCTTTATCGCTTCTCGGCCTTATGGCTAAGATCATGCGTAGAATCTGTTCTTATCAGTTTAATATCTGATATGTCCTCTATTTGAGGACTGTATTAAATTGATTTTTGGAACCGGGAGATGGAACAGGGGCTTGCTCCAGCCACTCCATGCATTGACCTGGTATTGCAGTGCCTCCAGGAACAGTGCACCTCCCCCTGGGGAGAATTATTAATGGTTCAAAAATAGATAGGGGATCTCTTTCTCTTTTTCAGTAGAACAAATCTAGAGTCCAGTCAGGCACCTTTAAGGCCAACAAAGGT
>NW_015169989.1:17628-21420 GCF_001447785.1 Gekko japonicus | reverse complement strand
TATTCAGAGAGGTGGCTGAATAAAGCCCCCCCCCCGGCCTCCTACCTCTGGTGTTTCAAGGTGGTCCCCCATCCGAGTACTTGCCAGAGTCAATCCTACTTAGCTTTTGAGATCTGACAAGATTGGGCTTACCTGGGCTATCCAGGTCAGGGTGACCCAGTGGTCTTGAACAGCTGATAAATGCCCTTTTTCAAAAGAGGTGCCGCAAAGACAGCTGGGGATTAAATTTACCAGGAAACAGCAGCAACTCTGAGGTGTAGAAAAGGTCTGAGTTTACTCTGTTGCTGTGCTTTTAAAAAAAATGCTAAAATATGCTGACATTAGTAACTTTGGCCAGTCACTATCTCTCAGGTGAAATATTTCACAGGATTGTTGTGGGCAGAGGTCATTTTGGGGGGAACGCGGGGGGACGCAGTTCCCCCGGGGGAGGTGCAGGGGGGCAGGGCACATGATGAAGCCCCGCCCCCTGCTTCCGGCCGCCCCGCTTCCAGCCCTCATTCAGCCAGGAGGAGGCAGGAGAAGGGGGAGGGTAAGTTCCTCCCTCCCTGCCTCTCCCCCCCCCTGCCTTCCTCCCTGCCTCTCCCCACCCCTGCCTGCATGGGGCTCGGCAGTGGAGCTGCAAGGCCAGCGGCCGGGACCGTTGGGGGCGGGGTGTGTGGCCTTATGACACACTTCCGGTGATGTCAGGGGGTGTGGCCTTATGACAACTTCTAGTGATGTCAGGGGTGTGGCATATGCTAATGAGTTATGCTAATGAGTTCCCCTAGCTCTTTTTCTACGAAACGACCCCTGATATTATAGCTTTCGGAAAAGTGCAGAAAAGGGCAACTTGAATGATAAAAAGGTTGGAACACTTTCCCTATGAGGAACGGTTAAAGCGCTTAGGGCTCTTTAGCTTGGAGAAACAACGTCTGAGGGGTGACATGATTGAGGTTTATAAGATTATGCATGGGATAGAGCAGGTTGAGAAAGAAGGACTTTTCTCCCTTTCTCATAATACAAGCACTCGTGGGCACTCCATGAAATTGCTGAGCAGTCGGGTTAGAACGGATAGAAGGAAGTCCTTCTTCACCCAAAGAGTGATGAACACATGGAATTCACTGCCACAGGAGGTGGTGGCGGCTACAAACATGGATGGCTTCAAAAGGGAATTAGATAGGCATATGGAGCAGTGGTCCATCAGTGGCTATTAGCCACAAGGTATAGATAGGGGCTCTGGGGCAAGTGATGCTCTGTCTTCTTGGTGCTTGGGGGGGAGGTCAACAGTGGGAGGGCTTCTAATGTCCTGGCCCCACTGCTGGACCTCCTGATGGCCCCTGGTATTTCTGGCCACGATGTGACACAGAGTGTTGGACTGGATGGGCCTTTGGCCTGATCCAACATTGGCATCTCTTATGTTCTTATGTCTCCACACCCCTGATCGTCCTTGTCGCTCTCTTCAGCACCCTCTTGATTTTGCCCACATCCTTTTTGACGCGAGGCCTCCAGAACTGGTGCTTGGACGGGGTCAACAGTTGGAGGGCTTCTAATGTCCTCCTGGCCCCACTGGTGGACCTCCTGATGGCCCCTGGTATTTCTGGCCACTGTGTGACACAGAGTGTTGGACTGGATGGGCCTTTGGCCTGATCCAACACTGGCTTCTCTTATGTTCTTAAGGGGTAGATACATCAGGGATGCAAGGCAGTAATATAACAGGTACAGATGGTCTACCAACCCGAGCCTGACATGGCTATCTGTTCCCACCTTGGTGACATCCGCAGACAAAAGCCAGACAGTGTAAGCTGAGACCCAAGGCCAGTGGATATTCCCAGGCGCCATAAGCAATACTCTACTTCAAAGTAGGGCTATTTTTGGGCAGGAACGCACAGGAACGGAGTTCTGGCTGGCTCCCAAGTTGGCCACGCCCAGCAGGAACTGATTAGCATAATAGGCCACACCCAACAGCAGGAACTCATTAGGATTGGCTACAATTAGGGGTGTGTGGCCTAACATGCAAAGGGGTTCCTGCTATAAAAAAAGGCCCTGGGTTTTGACAACAAACAAGGTAAACAGAATAAGAAGAAAAGGTGGGTGTGGCTGGATGGCCACACTTCTGGTAACATGGGGGTGTGGCCTAATACGTTAATGTGCTGTGCTTTCAGAGGTGTGGCCTAATATGCTAATGAGGTCCTGCTGGTCTTTTTCTACAAAAAAGTCCTGCTTCAAAGTGTTTAAAAGTGAAAGTATGCGGCATTCACACTCCCCCTACCCCTTCTCCCGGTTACAATGGCAAGTGAGCAATAGAATGTAGAGGGGGTTTGACAGAATGATTGTCTTCACTTTACCTGCCTCCTCCTCCTAGCAGCCCAACTGGAAGGAGATTGTGAACAAGAAACTAAAATTCCCCGAAGGCCTCCTGAGCGCCATCCAAGACGGCCACCTGGTGAAGGTCCAGCAACTGCTGCAGGTGAGCGACGGCGTCCTGCGGCAGCTGGACGACGCGGAGGACCGAGCGTGGCGGGAGGCGCTCAACCTGGCCATCCGCGCCGGCGGCGAGGAGATGACCAAGACGCTGCTCCGCTACGTGAAGTTCGACTTCCGCCAGGTCCACGAGGCCTTGCTGGTGGCCGTGGACACCAACCAGCCCCACGTGGTCAAGCTGCTGCTGGACCGGCTGGACCAGGAGAAGAGCCTCAAGATGGACATCAAGTCCTTCTCGCTGGCCATCTTCGACAACTCCATCGACAACTCGCGCTTCGCCCCCGGCGTGACGCCCCTCACCTTGGCCTGCGAGAAGGACCTCTACGAGATCGTGGACATGCTGATGAAGAAGGGCCACGCCATCCCGTCCCCGCACAAGGTCTCCTGCAGCTGTCTGGAGTGCTCCAACGGGCGCAGGTACGACCTCCTGAAGTTCTCGCTCTCCCGCATCAACACGTACAAGGGCATCGCCAGCCGGGCCTACCTCTGCATCGCCAGCGAGGACGCCATGCTCACGGCCTTCAAGCTGAGCCGCGAGCTCAAGAGCCTCTCGAAGAAGGAGCCCGAGTTCAAGGTAACCCTTTACACACACACCCCAAAGACTCATTCTGCTCACCGTGATAATACAGGGCTGGTTCCAGGTTCTGAGCAAGGCTCCCTCTAAGCTGTGGAGTCTTGTGAGCAAAGATTCTACTGTGTGAGCTACGGGCATTAAAGCGGTGAGCCAGTGATTGGGCGGCTGCATCAACGAGTTTGCTCTGGAGCCCTCCTTCCTGAGCCAAAACAAAAATGCCTGAGCCGGAGGCTAAAAAACTGTGAGCTAGCTCACACTCACTCAGCTTAGAGGGAACACTGAGAGGTCCTGGGTGGAGAGTTCCCAAGGGTTCATAAAGGTAAAGGAAAAGGTTCCCTTGCTCGAAAGCCAGTCGAGTCCGACTCTAGGGTTGCGGTGCTCATCTCCGTTTCTAAGCCGACGAGCCAGCGCTGTCCGAAGACGTTTCCGTGGTCATGTGTCCGGCATGACTCAACACCAAGGCGCACGGAACTCTGTTACCTTCCCACCGAAGTGGTGCCTATTTATCTACTTGCAATTTCTCGCTTTCGAACTGCTAGGTTGGCAGGAGCGGGAACTAGAGACGGGAGCTCACTCCGTCATGCGGCACACTCGGGTCTCAAACTGCTGAACTACCGACCTTCCACAGCCTGCAGTTCAGCGTCTTCACCACTTGAGCCACCGCAGCGCCAAGGGTTCATAGGATCATGGAATAGAATCCTAGAATCACACAGAGTTGGAAGGGTCCACAGAGGCCATCCACTCCAACCCCCCGCTCC
>NW_015169989.1:15394-17372 GCF_001447785.1 Gekko japonicus | reverse complement strand
CTCCGAGCGGCTGACAAACTCCCTCCCCTCCCCCTCCCCACAACAGACACCCCCTGTGGGGCTGAGAGAGCTCAGACAGAAAGGGCTCTTTTTCAAGGACAGCTCTTGTCAGAACTAGGGCTTGCCCAAGGTCATCCAGCCAGGTGCCAGTGGAGGGAGTGAGGAATCAACCCTGGTTAGAGTCCAGGCCCTTAACCACGACACCAAATCATGGAATCCCACAGAGTTGGAAGGGGCCCTTGAGGTCATCCACTCCAGCCCCCTGCTCAGTGCAGGATCAGCCCAGAGCATCCCTGACCAGGGTCTGTCCAGCCGCTGCTTGAAGACTGCCAGGGAGGGGGAGCTCAGCACCTCCCTAAGGAAGCCGACTCCACTGTGGCACAGCTCTGCCTGTCAAGAAGTTTCCCCTAAGATCCAACCAGTACCTTCCTCTTGGCCTCCAGCCCCCCCCCCCAATCATCCTCGTCACTCTCCTCTGCACCCGCTCCATTCTGTCTGCACCCTTTTTTGTGACAGCCCTTCAAAGACTTCAAGAGAGCCATCCTGTCCCCCACTCACCCTCCTCTTCTCCAGTAGTGATGGAAAAAAAGAGCTTTAAAAGGGGGTTAGATAGATGCATGGAGGAGCGGGTTATGAATAGCTACTAGCTATGGGGACTCAAGGGAACCTCCACTTTCAGAGGCAGCAGTCCACCGCGGAATCTCAGTGCCAGAGACAACATCAGGGAAAGCCCCCTCTCTGCCCTGCTGTTGGCCCTCCAGAGGAACTGGCTGGCCCCTGTGTGAGACAGGAGGCTGGACTAGAGGGATCCTCCCTGGTCTGACCCAGCAGGGCTCTTCTGAGGTTCTTCTCAGGGGACGGCCTCGGCCTCTCTGCCCTGTTGCTGGCCCTCCAGAGGAACTGGCTGGCCCCTGTGTGAGGCAGGAGGCTGGACTGGATGGACCCTAAGTGGTCTGATCCAGCGGGGCTCTTCTGAGGCTCTTATGTGTGTGGAGCATCATCTGGAATTGCTTCCTCCATGGGCCTGCTGCAGCATGTTCCCAATGCTGACCCCCATTTGACTGGGGGGTCCCACCAGCACCTGAGCGAAAGGGTCGGGGGGCAGGGCTGTGGTCCTCTCTCACGCCCTCTCCTTCCTCCCCCCGGGCTCTTCCTGACCCCGCCCAGCCGGAGTACCTGGCCCTGGAGCAGCTGTGCCAGGAGTTTGCCTTTGAGCTGCTGGGGATGTGCCGCAACCAGAGCGAAGTGACCGCGGTGCTGAACGACCTCGGGGACGACGAGGTGACAGGGGAAGACGAGGGGCTGGACGAGCAGGCCTTCGAGGAGGGCATCCCAAACCTCGCCAGGCTCCGGCTGGCCGTCAACTACAACCAGAAACGGGTAAGGTGGCCGATGGAGCTCACGGCCGGGGCTGCAGCTTAACTTCTTTTTCAAATTTGTTCTAATTTATAATTCTTTTTGAAAATTATTACTTTTTAACTTCAACTTACTTCCATTTCAAGTATTTGTACTAGGAGCAAGCCAGTTAATTAATTTCTTAGTAGTAGCAACCAGTCTAGCCAGATAAAAAAAGAGGACTGGCTGCTACTATTAAGAAACTAATTAACTGGCTTGCTCCTAGTACAAATACTTGAAATGGATCTGGAAGTAAGGTTAAAATCGTTAAAGTTAAAAAGTAATAATTTTCAAAAATTTATACATTAGAACAAAACTGTTTTCCATTCAGCTTCATGTTTCTTTCTCTTCTAAATAATCATATTTGTTTTAGGATAATTTGAAAAAGAAGTTAAGCTGCAAGAATTTGAAGAAAGTAGAAAAGAAGTTAAGGCTGCTACTATTTGAAGAAAGCAAAAGAAGTACTTTTTAACTTCAACTTACTTCCATTTCAAGTATTTGTACTGGGAGCAAGCCAGTTAATTAATTTCTTAATAGTAGCAACCAGTCTAGCCAGATAAAAAAAAGAGGACTGGCTGCTACT
>NW_015169989.1:9003-12061 GCF_001447785.1 Gekko japonicus | reverse complement strand
AATAAATGGAGGGAGGAAGGAAGGAAGAGAGGGAGGGAGGGAGGGAAGAAGGAAGGAAGGAAGGAAGGAAGGAAAGAGAGAGAGTAAGTAAGGGAGGGAGGGAAGAAGGAAGGAAAGAGAAAGAAAGAAAGAGATGGAAGGAGGGTGAGTGAAAGTAAGAAAGAGATGGAGGGAGGGAGGGAAGAAGGAAGGAAAGAGAAAGAGAAAGAAAGAAAGAAGGAAAGAAAGAAAGAAAGAAAGAAAGAAAGAGAGAGAGAGAGAGATGGAGGGAGGGAAGAAGAAAGAAGGAAGGGAGGGAGAAAGAAAGAAAGAAAAGAGGGAGGGAGGGAAGAAGGAAGGTGACAGAGAGAGATGGAAGGAGGGAAGTAGGGAAGAAGAAAAAAAAGGGAGGGAGGGAAGAAGGAAGGAAAGAAAGAGAGAAAGAAAGAAAGACAGAAAGAAAGAAAGAGATGGAGGGAGGGAGGGAGGAAAGAAGAGAGGGAGGGAAGAAGGAAGGAAGGAAAGAGAGAGAGAGACGAAAGAAAGAAAGAAAGAAAGAAAGAAAGAAAGAAAGAAAGAAAGAAAGAAAGAAAGAAAGAAAGAAAGGGAGGGAGGGAGGGAGGGAAGAAGGCTTTGGAGCAGGAACGGAGGTTGGGTTGGCAGGGAGAGGGGGGCAGAAGATGGATGCTAGGGAAAGTTGGAAACATGGCGAGAAGGGGGACTGTGGAGCAGAGCACGGCAGCAGGAGTGGAAGATGGGAGAAAGAGGAGAAGCCAGAGAAATGTGTGGTCTAGCAGTTAGACTGCCGGGACACCTGGGTTCCGATTTCCAGTACTGTCCGTGAAGCTCGCTGAGGTGACCTTTGACCAGGCACTTTCTCTCAGCCTAACCTACCTCGCAGGGCTGTCATGAGGGCAAGATGCCGCTCCGAGCTCCTCGGGGGAAGGGCAGGATAGGAGTGGGTGGATTGGTAGAATAAGTCTGAATGGAGCGCAGCGGTGTCCGTGGAGACGCAGGTTGCTCCATAGTCCAGGCTGGTACAGATCAGTCTGTGGACTTGGGTGCGGCCTGCTCTTCCTGGGCCCCTCCCCCTCTAGTTTGGTGTTGCGGTTAAGTGCGCGGACTCTAATCTGGGAGAACCGGGTTGGATTCCCCACTCCTCCACTCACAGCTGCCGGATGACCTTGGGCAAGCCAAAGTTCTCTCAGAGCTGTTCTCTCAGGAGCAGTCCTCGCAAGAGCTCTCTCAGCCCCCACCCACCTCACAGGGTGTCTGTTGTGGGGAGGGGAAGGAGACTCTGAGACTCCTTCGAGTAGTGAAGATTGGGGTGTAAATCCAATCCCCCCCCCCCTCTCCTTCTCCTATGCAAACAGGATGCTCGCTTGGAAATGTTTCTGGCAGATCCTCATCTGTCTTTCTAAGAACTTCGGGTGATGGAGGCACCCTCATACAGTCTGAGGAAGGGGGGCTGGCCAGGCCTTTGGAAGGGTCCACCACCCACCTGGGGGAGATCCAGCCACATCCGGCCGTTTCTGACTTTCCCCAGAGGGGCGGCCACCCACCCCTGTCAGGCCATGCAAAGTCGCTTGCCCAATTTGTCCAGATGTAAGTTTGGAGCCATTATACCTCACAGAGTAGAAGTACCTCATGAGGCTGTTGTGAAGTTTCAGTGTTTCAAAGAGGTCCGATTCCAGCGCTGCTCGCAGACTGCTGGAGAGGGCCAGAGAGACGCGGCCGAGGCAGGGAACGGCCCTGGGGCTTTCCCATGGGCCACCTTTTCTGCCCTCAGGTGATCACAATATCCTTTCCTGTCTTTGAAAGGTCTCGTTGTGGCCACTGAAATGAGGGGAAAGATGGCCTCTTCTGTAGGACTTTTAAAAAGCTAACCCTTTGGTGTCGTGGTTAGGAGTGCAAACTCTAATTTGGGAGAACCGGGTTTGATTCCCCCACTCCTCCACCTGCAGCTGCTGGTGTGACCTGGGGTCAGTCACAAGTTCTCTCAGAGCTGTTCTCTCAAGGGCAGTCCTCGGGAGAGAGAGCTCTCTCAGCCCCACCCGCCTCACAGGGTGTCTGTTGTGGGGAGGGGGAGGGAAAGGAGTTTGTGAGCCGCTCTGAGACTCCTTCGGGTAGAGAAGGGCGGGGGGGGTATAAATCCAATCTCTTCTTCTTCCTCTTCTTCTCTCAGGGTTCTTCTGGTTTGAGTGCAAGGAGGTCTGGATCGAGGGGCTGCGCAGCTACCTCCTGGACTGGTGGAACTTCCTGGACGTCGTCATCCTCAGCATGTACCTGGCCTCCTTCGTGCTCCGGGTTCTGGTCTTCCTCAAGGGCCACATCTACTGCCTGGACGCCGTCTCCTCCGCCGAATGCTACTATTACACGGCAGCTGGTGAGCTCCTCTCTCGACGTTCAGCGGGTGCTCTTGATGGATTGGGGATCCCACCCCCAGAGAGGCATCTGTTCACAAGTTCAGAGTCCAGCGTTCCCTCTAAGCTGAGTTATTGTGAGCCAGCTCACATTTTTTTGAGCCTCCAGCGCACAGATTTTGGTCTTAGCTCAGGAAGGATGGGGCTCCAGAGCAACCTGATTTATGCAACAGCCAAATCCACCTGCTCAGCACTTTAATGCCGGTAGCTTACAAAGCAGAATTTTTGTTCACAAGACTCCACAGCTTAGAGGGAACATTGGTTCAGACATATACGGTTCACATTTCGCCGTGTGACTTTCGAAACCGGTTTCTGAACTGAAAAGTCCCGAACTCTTCAGTCTTTCTTCCTAGGGAAGGTGCTCCAAACCTTTCACCATCTTGGTTGCCCTCCTCAGTACTTTTGTTCAGCGTTTGGTGTAGTGGTTAAGTGCACAGACTCTAATCTGGGAGAACTGGGTTGGATTCCCCACATCTCCGCTTGCACCTGCTGGATGACATTGGGCAAGCCACAGTTCTCTCAGGGCTGTTCTTGAAAAAAGAGTTGTTTCTGTCAAGAGCTCTCTCAGCCCCACCTACCTCACAAGGGTGTCTGTTGTGGGGAGGGGAAGGGGAAGGAGTTTGTAAGCCGCTCTGAGACACCCTTGGGTAGTGAAG
>NW_015169989.1:8008-8491 GCF_001447785.1 Gekko japonicus | reverse complement strand
GACGCACCGCCCTCACAGGGGTGTCTGTTGTGGGGAGGGGAAGGGAAAGGAGTTTGTAAGCCGATCTGAGACTCCTTCAGGTAGAGCCAGTTTGGTGTAGTGGTTAAGTGCATGGACTCTAATCTGGGAGAGCCGGGTTTGATTCCCCACTCCTCCACTGCCACCTGGCTGGATGACCTTGGGCAAGCCGTAGTTCTGATAAGAGCTGTTCTTGAAAAGAGCAGTTTCTGTCAGAGCTCTCTCAGCCCCACCTACCTCACAGGGTGTCTGTGGTGGGGAGGGGAAGGGAAAGGAGTCTGTAAGCCGCTCTAAGTCTCCTTTAGGTAATGAAGGGCGGGGTATGAATCCAATCTCTTCTCTTCTTCCTCTTCTTCTTAAATGAAAGCAACTTAATCAGCATCAAGGGACTGAGAGGAGTTTGCTTCAGAAGCTTCCTGACAGAGCAGTTCCTGAGTGGAACAGGCTTCCTCCGGCGGCGATGGG
>NW_015169989.1:4334-7904 GCF_001447785.1 Gekko japonicus | reverse complement strand
CCATACATTAACTTAAGATGATCCAGACAAAGTAAGGAAAGCAATCCCAAATGCTTTCATTTACTTAAAATTATTTGGCAGAGAATTCGACACTTTAATGATGGTCTGGGCCTGGCTGGGGCAATTGCACGCATGCCCACAGAGAGGGCTCTGAGTGCCACCTCTGGCACCCGTGCCATAGGTTCGCCACCACTGTCTTAGAGGGAACACTACTCGTGGCCCTTTCTTACACGCCCGGGGAAATGCCGGTCGCTACTTTGGGGTCAGGCGGCCGTTTTTCTCCAGGCCAGTTTGCCTGGAGATCCTGGAGGTTTTTTGCCCTCTTCTGAGCGTGGAGCAGGAGTCACTGGGCTTTTTTTTGGGGGGGGGAGGTTTTTGTGAATTCCCTGCCTTGTGCAGGGGGGGGGGTTGGACTAGACGACCCCGCCGGGTTCTTTCCACGATTCTAGGATTCTAAGCACAAGAAGGACTAGAACCTTGGCTTTCAAAGGATCTCGGCTGGAGGGAAAGCCGGTCTTCCGTGATGCATGGCAGTGCCGGCATCTCCCCCCTCCTCTTTTATTTATTTATTTATCCTTGGATTTATATCCCGCCCTACCCCGAAGGCTCAGGGCGGCTGACAAGGGCACAATGTGCCAAGATTATAACAATAAATGGTGGGGACACGCCTCGGGGGGGGGGGGAGAGCCCCTTGCCAGCCCAACTGGCCCCTCGCTGCAACCCAGAAACTCTGCCCTTTCTCTCCCCTGCTCCCTGACTGTATAAAAGCTCACACACAAGCAAGTGCAGCAGGCGATGCACACACCAGCCACCCCCACTGTGGCAGGGACGTCCCTCGAAGGATCGAGTGTCCGCAAGCCTTGAGCCCGACTGGAGGAAATGTGCCAAGGGAGCTGCCCCCGTCTCCCTCTGGGGGGCATCTCACCCAGTGACTCCCACACACCACCTGTGGCTGGGCAACAGGGCGGAAGGGGGCTCTTGGGAAAGCGCCGGTCCTGCTTGGCAGTTCTGTCCCAGCCGGGAAAACTTTCCCCACTCTTATGGTCCCCGTTCCTGAGCGGCTGACCTGACGCCTGCGAAGGAACGGAAGGATCCGGGCGCCCTGCTGGACTGGCCAGCCCATCGCAGCCCAGCTTCATCCAGAGCGAGAGAGGCCCGCCCCCCCACCTTCTGCTCCCCCCAAAGCAAGCCACAGCCCACCGCAGGCAGGGCTGTTCCGTTTCGTCCCTGTTCATAATTTCCCACCCCATCCTATTACAAAAAACAGCAGACCGGGAAACAGAGAGGGGGACGGGAAATTTCACACACACACACGACCCCCGCCCGAACGTGATCTCCCGACTTCCCCTCAACCCGCTCCTAACCTAAATTTCCCCTGCTCTGCCTCCCACCCCCCACCCACCCCCGGTTTGCTGTCATCTGATGGCTGCCGGCCCTCTCGGCCAGCCCTCGGCACATGATCTGTGAAGAGGGGCACACTGGAGCTCGCACCGCCCCCCACGAGTGTTCCTAGATCCCTCCTAACCCCCCCTCCCCCGGAAAAGTCCAAAACTGCAGTACGGTGGCCAGCAGCACAGGACGGCTACTGGTCGGAGGCTCCCGAAGAGCAGGATTTGGGGCGTGATTCTCTGTTGCTGGGGAGCTGCTGGGGGTGCCGGAAAGCGTCTTCGTCGTATTCCGTTTGGCGATATTCCCACAGCCGGAGGTTGCCGTCCCACTGTGGCCAGGAGAAAGGAATAGGGTGGTCAGTGCTCCCTCTGAGCGGTGGCGTCTTGTGAGCAAAAATTCTACTTTGTGAGCGACTGGCGTTAAAAGTTGTGAGTGTTAAAAATTAGTTTGCTCAGGAGCCCTCCTTCCTGAGCTAGGACAGAAACGTGTGAGCCGGAGGCTAAAAAAGGGTGAGCTTAGCTCACACTAACTCAGCTTAGAGGGAATACTGATGGTGGTTAAAATACTTCTGCAGGGCTCTTTACCTCTCTCAAGCCAAGCAACGGCCACATTCCAAGAGCAGGGAAAGGCAAAGGGACAGCAGGACACTGAGGCTCCAAACCACTAGATCGGGAGTCCCCAACGTGGTGCCAATAGGCACCGTGGCCCCACTGGGTGTTTTTATACAATGGGTGGGGCTTTTGCCCAGCAAGGCTTCTGACTAGCCACTGGACATTTGATTGGCGGTGCAGATCTTTAAAAATGTTGCTTTGGCCAACCCAGCGCAAGGATATTCCCTGTGTGACCGAAGTCATGCCGCAGCAGCCATTTTGTGGCTGGCTCAATCTCTTGCGGCAGCCATTTCGTGGCTGCGCCCACAAAGCTTCAGGGGCCGCCTGCCCATGTCCCAAGCAAGGCTCCCTCTAAGCTGTGGCGTCTGGTGAGCAAAAATTCCACTTTGTGAGCTACTGGCATTAAAATTGAGCCATCTGGCCATTGCATAAATTAGTGTGCTCTGGAGCCATCCTTCCTGAGCGAAGACAAAAATGTGTGAGCCGGAGACTAAAAAATTGTGAGCTAGCTCACACTAACTCAGCTTAGAGGGAACACTGATTAGGTGTGATATGTGGAGGGGTGGTAGGCATGGAGAGGTCCATATAGAGATGGAGAAAATTACGAAATGTAAGATTAAGAAGGAGCCTGAAATGCTACTTCTGGGACTTAAAGTGGAAGAAGTCAACATTGCAAAACGGACTTTAATGTGGTATATGATCACAACTGCTAGAATGACATATGCTCAATGCTGGAAACAAGAAAGAACTCCCGGGATTTGGGAGTGGTTAAAAAAGTTACTCTTTATGGTGGAAGTGGACAAAATGACAAGAAAGCTAAAGAATCAAGAAGCGGAAGAATTCTTTGCAGACTGGAAAGACTTTAAAGAATATTTAGAGAAATACTGGGATGTGAAAAATAATCTATTTTGCTTTGATAACTATTGAAGATAGAAGGACATTTAGAGTAAGTTTAAACATATAAGAACAACAGTTAAAAGATAGGTTATCTGAAGAACTTTATTATTAAAGAATAGAAAAAAGAGGAAAAATATAAGATTTGGACTGGAGGTTGGAGCACTGTGGGAAGTCAGAAGAGGGGATACTAGGAGAAAAGGGTATAAGATAGTCGATAAGATGATGTATAGTTTGGCTTATTGATATATCGTAAAAATTTTTTTATTTTTTTTTTAAAAGAGAGATACCAGTGTTGGTAATGAGACGGGAAAACCTAGGTCTTAATTCCTTCCCGGAGGATGCAGAGAATAAGTCTGACATTAGAAACCAAAACATTCACTTGCTGACCTAAGAGTAGCAGTGCTCTTACAAAGGAATTTCAGAGGGAGATTAGAAAGAGAGACTGCTGAATTGCAGTTGATAACGAAGCTCAAATACGATACATCCACCTGGATTGAATCGAGACTTTGGTTTCCTGTCTCACTACCAATGTGTGCTATTATCATTTGGCATCTGAAATCACTCCACTGCCCAGGATATAAAGACCAATCCACATGTTCCAATTCCCAATCAAGGTCTTTTTGAAAGAAAATAAATCCAGATCAGAACAGAGACTTTAAAAAAAAAAAGCTAT
>NW_015169989.1:0-4123 GCF_001447785.1 Gekko japonicus | reverse complement strand
TTGTGGGGGGGGGGGGGGCGGAGACTTGTGTTTGTATCCTACTAGCACGAAGCAGTCACAAACCTCTCTCTCTGGGTGTGTGCGTGCGTGTGTGTGAGAGAGAGGCAGGGGGGGAGGCAGGTAAGCAGGCAAGAGGCAGGAAACAGAAAGCAAAGAGCCACTGAGGTTGCTGGGAAAATAGCAAGCTACAGTTCAGCTGCAGGAGAAGGAAGTTGCTTAGAAGCCGGCCGGATTTGGCCCACGGGCCACATGTTTGACACCCCTGACTTAAGGGACCCTCCACATTCGGAGGCAGTCAACCTCTGAATCCCAGTGCCAAGGAGGCAACATCAGGAGATGCCCTGTCATTGGACCTCTGGAGTAACTGGAGTGGGACAGGATGCTGGCCTAGATGGACCACTGGTCTGATCCAACGGGGCTGTGCTTATGTTCTTTCTAGGAGATTTGGGAGACCCAGGTTCGAATCCCCACTCCCTGGGTGACCTTGAGCCAGCCACGCACTCTCAGCCTAACCTACCTCGCAGGGTTGTTGCGAGGATAAACTGGGGGGGGAGGAGAATGACGTCAGCCACTTTGGGTCCGCATTGGGATGAAAAGTGGGGTGGAAAAGAAGTCACGAAGCAAAGAGCCTCCCTTTCATGTCCTGGGGGCGGAGGCCTCCGTGGCTCCTCCCTTCCGGCTTGGCTTCTGAAGTTCTCTCCTCCGCGCAGGTTTATGTTCATACTGATGATCATCCTGACGGCGTTCCTGTGCGGGCTGAACAACATCTACGTCCACTACCAGGAGTCCGAGAGGCTGGGAAGGTACGGTGGCTCCGTGGGGCCAGCGGAGACGGGCAGGGCTGAAAAGGAACTTGCCGGAGGGATACTGGCCAGCCTGGGAGATGGGCCGGGGTGGTGCTGGTGGTTCTTCTTCAGTCTGGGGGCCACGGTGAGGTGCTGATGTGGCTGGTTAGAGGGCGGTCAGCAGGGTGGGAACAGGCAATTATTCAGCTCTGGGTTGGGAGATTCCTGGAGACTTTGGGGGTGGAGCCTGAGGAGGGCGGAGTTTGATGAGGGGTAGTGAGGTAGTGGAGCTGTGGTGGCTCAAGTGGTTAAGACGCTGAACTGCAGGCTGTGGAAGGTCGGCAGTTCAGCAGTTCGAGACCCAAGTGCGCCGCATGACGGAGTGAGCTACTGGATGTGCTACTGTTGGACTGGATGTGCTACTGGCCTGATCCATCATTGGCTTCTCTTATGTTCTTATGCAACCCTTCCCGCCCTCCCTGTCGTGATCTGCAACTTCATGACTCAATGTAACTTCCTCCCTCCTGGTGGGGAAAACTCAGCTTCTTCTCAGTTTTACTTTGGCCGTGGTCACAGACACTAAACGATCCACTTTCGGTCCACTTTCCACCTGGTTTTTACAGTGTACTGGTAAAATCCAGTTGGACAAGTGGATGGAAAGTGGATTATTTAATGTGTGTGACCAGGAGTCATTTCGTAGAAAAAGAGGTGCAGGGGCTCATTAGCATAACTCATTAGCATAACCTATTTGCATATGCCACACACCCTGACATCACCGGAAGTGTGTCAGAAGGCAACACCCACCGCTCAGGCTCCACTGGACTGTTTGGGATGGCAAGCTATTGTCCTCGCAAAGGAGGGAGAGCTTGTACCTGAATAAAACTGTTTTGGACGGGGGGCCGGGGGGCCCTCTGCAACTTACCTGGCTGTTTCTTGCTCTGACTGAGGGCTGCTGGGAGCAGGGGGTGGGGCTTATTGGATGTGCCCGCCCCCTGGGCTCTTTACTGCCGGAGCGCCGCTCCTGTGCGCTCCGGCAGGAAATGACCCCTGTGTGTGACCATGGCCTTTGAGACCCTTTTGCCGTCCCGGGAGAGAATCCTGGTGCGGTGGCAGCTGAGCTGACTCCGACGGAAGTCCAAGGCGGTGGAATTGGGTTCCACCAAGCAGGGCCGGAGGGTGGTCATTCGTGGATCTCGCCCAGAAGATCCCAGTGGACGGGCCCCAAGTGTCTTGGTGCGGGGAGAGTCGTCCGGCCCTCAAAGCTGTCCCTGCTTCTGTGCAGCTTCAACGAGACCTTCCAGTTCCTCTTCTGGACCATGCTCGGGATGGAGGAGCACAAGGTGGTGGACATGCCCCAGTTCTACGTGGCGGAGCTAGTCGGGAGGGTGCTCTACGGGATCTTCACCATCGTGATGGTGGTCGTCCTCCTCAACATGCTCATCGCCATGATCACCAACTCCTTCCAGAAGATCGAGGTGAGCGTCGCACGGGAAACCCGGTCAGGGAGAATAAGGTCAGCTGCTTCGTTCTTCATGGGGCACCTTGGGACGTGGCGTCTCTGCTGTGTTATGCCCATGAACTGAAATGGTCTTAGTCAGCGAAAGGGGCTGTGTGGCTCAGTGGCAGAGCCTCTGCTCGGCACGCAGGAGGTCCCAGGTTCAATCCCCAGCATCTCCAGGTGAAAGGACCAGACATTGGGTGATGGGAAAGACCTCTGCCCGAGACCCTGGAGAGCTGTAAAGAGGGGCCGTGGCTCAGTGGCAGAGCATCTGCTCGGCATGCAGAAGGTCCCAGGTTCAATCCGCGGCATCTCCAGTTCAAAGCACCAGGCAGTAGGTGATGCGAAAGACCTCTGCCTGAGACCTTGGAGAGCTGTAAAGAGGGGCCGTGGCTCAGTGGAAGAGCCTCTGCTCGGCATGCAGAAGGTCCCAGGTTCAATCCCTGGCATCTCCAGTCAAAAGGACCAGGCAGGAGGTGATGGGAAAGACCTTCTGCCTGAGACCCTGAAGAGCTGCAAAGAGGGGCTGTGACTCAGCAGTCGAGCATCTGCTTGGCATGCAGAAGGTCTCAGGTTCAATCTCCAGCATCTCCGGTCCCGAATGACTGAGGATACTCCTTGCTCCTGCCTGCTGTTGGTCAGATTTACCGGAACGACAGCATGTGGTTGGTTGTTGCATTCCCATTTATGGGACACTGTCAATACACTTGGGTTACAAGACCAGTTTGGTCTTTGCCAGTCATCTTTCGAGGGATGACACCTAAAATCTGTGCAATGTGGTTGGACAGCCCGTGCCATGAAATACAGAACTGATACTGGGCAGTCCCAGAGATTCTGGGGCCCTGGGCAAAAGTCCAGCAAGGGGCCCTGGAGTCATGGCCACCCTCTGGCCGGCTCTCCCTGCGAGGGCCAAGTAAGGGGTGTGTCTCTCACCCCCACTCCAATGTGAGAACCCAGCAGTCCGATTCCCAGAGGGGCCAATACAAGGGGCAGCATCTTTGGTGCAGTGCTTAGGAGCGCGGACTCTAATCTGGGAGAACCAGGTTTGATCCCCCACTCCTCCTCCACATGCAGCTGCTGGTGTGACCTTGGGCCAGTCACAAGTTCTCTCAGGGCTGTTCTCTCAGGAGCAGTCCTCAGAAAGAGCTCTCTCAGTCCCGCCTACCTCACAGGGTGTCTGTTGTGGGGAGGGAGAAGGGCAAGGACTTTGTAGGCCGCTCTGAGACTCCTTCCGGTAGTGAAGGGCGGGGTATAAATCCATTCTTTTCTTCTTCTTTTCTTTCCCCTCTTCTTTGAGGGCCCCGGCCCCCAGGGCTGTGGGTGGTCCCCCCCCCTAAATGTGGGGCATGGAGCAGCTGCCTCTGTTGCCTTTGGACTAAGACCGTCAGTGATTGATAACTAGATACTGGCTGCCTTTCCCTCACCCTGTCTTTCTGGCTCGCCCTTGCAGAATGATGCTGATGTAGAGTGGAAATTTGCCCGCTCAAAGCTCTACCTGTCCTACTTCAGGGAAGGTCTGACGCTGCCTGTCCCCTTCAACATCATCCCGACGCCAAAGTCCATCTTCTACGTCATCAGGTAATGTGACCCCTGGAGTAGCAATCTGCCCCCATTAGCCACAGCCTGCTTACACCCCTGTCAGCCTCCACACACCTTCGTGGCTCAGCGGGAGAGCATCCGCTTGGCATGAAGAAGGTCCCAGGTTCAATCCCTAGTTAAAAGGACCAGGCAGGAGGTGAGGGGAAAGACCTCTGCCCGAGACCCTGCAGAGCCGTGGAGAGGGATGGTGGCTCTGTGGGAGAGCCTCTGCCTGGTATGCCGAAGGTCCCAGGTTCGATCC
>NW_015169988.1:25882-26739 GCF_001447785.1 Gekko japonicus | reverse complement strand
TTGGCGTCTCTTATGTTCTTATGATACTTGAGTGAGGTTTCTTTCCAGCCGGCCCTTGGAATCCAAGCTGCTCATTTTGCCAGGCGCCTCTGCCAGTAAACCGTAGCTCGTTTAGCTAACAAGCTTCCTCTTGGCAACCTTCTTTATTGCTCCTTACCACCGCCACAATTAGGGTTGCCCGGTCCTGCGTTCTTGCCGGCGGGAGTTGGGCGGGAGCCTTCTGGGAGTTGAGGATGTTTGGGGGTGACGCATGATGTCACCATGGTGATGTCACTTCAGTGTGATGTCATCACACTGTGGATGTCGTGCCCGGTCGTGGCAGCTGGGGGCGGGGATTCCCCCGCCAACCAGCTCCCACCACTGGGCAGAAGCCCATGAAATCAGGAGATCCCCCCCCCATTCCCACCTGGGGACTGGCAGCCCTGACCACCGTGCTTCTAGCTGCCCCGTTAAGGATTTCTGTGCTAACTGGAGTAGTTAGAGTGTCAGACTAGGACCTGGGAGACCGAGGTTCGAATCCCCCCTGTGCCATGGAGGCTCATAGGGTGACCTCGGTCCAGTCACACACACTCCACCTCGCACACCTCCAAGGGTTGTTGGGAGGATAAGATGGAGTAACCCACGTATGCTGCCCTGGGCTTCTTGGAATAAGGGTGGGATAAAAATAACATAAATAAGGAGGTTAATATAAATAGGGTATGTCCGGTGTATGTTGTTTGGTTAAATCATAGTTTCCATGGACATGGTGGTGGAATGTGCTGTCGAGTTGCAGCTGACCTTTGGAGAGCCCCAGTGGGGTTCTTCTCCTTCCTTCCTTCCTTCCTTCCTTCCTTCCTTCCTTCCTTCCATCCTCCTTC
>NW_015169988.1:20597-24529 GCF_001447785.1 Gekko japonicus | reverse complement strand
CTTCCTTCCTTCCTTCCTTCCTTCCTTCCTTCCTTCCTTCCTTCCTTCCTTCCTTCCTTGGAGAATTTCTCTTCCGCTCCTTGACATGTTGTCGTTGAGGAGCTCCTGCGTAAATCCCTTAAAACCCTCCATCAGTATTAAATGGTGTAAAATAAATTCTTCCTTCCTTCCTTCCTTCCTTCCTTCCTTCCTTCCTTCCTTCCTTCCTTGGAGATTTTCTCTTCCGCTCCTTGACATGTTGTCGTTGAGGAGCTCCTGCGTAAATCCCTTAAAACCCTCCATCAGTATTAAATGGTGTAAAATAAATCCCTTCCACATGGTAATTGTTTGCATTTAATTTTTTTTAGTTTCAGTGGCCAAGCTAATCATGGAGCCAGAATACGGCAGTATTGGCGGTGGAACCTGGATCACGCTAACATTGGATGGTATGTTTTGGAGATGTGTTGGGTGTTTCTAGATCTGTGCGTGTGTAAAGTGCTGTCAAGTTGCAGCTTTTCGAAGCAAGAGGCGTTCAGAAATGCCATTGCCTGCCTCTGTGTAGCGACTCTTGATTTCCTTGGGAGCCAGTTTGGTGTAGCGGTTAGGAGCGCAGACTCTGATCTGGGAGAACTGGGTTTGGTTTCCCACTCCTCCACATGCAGCTGCAGGTGTGACCTTGGGTCAGTTACAAGTTCTTTCAGAACTGTTCTCTCACTAGCAGTTCTCAAGCGGGCTCTCTCAGCCCCACCTACCTCACAGGGTGTCTGTTGTGGGGAGGGGAAGGGAAAGGAGATTGTAAATCACACCAAGACTCCTTTGGGTAGTGAAGAACGGGGTATAAATCCAATCTCTTCTTCTTGGTGGTCTCCCATCCAGATACTAAGCAGAGCTGACCCTGCTTAGCTTCTGAGATCTGATTAAATCAGGCTAACTTCGGGTACCCCGGTCAGGGATGGCTACAGAGGAACATTCGTGAGACTTTGAATGAGATAATCAGTTCTTTTCAAAATTACTTTTTTCAAGAGGGAAGAAAAAGAGATTGGATTTATACCCCGCCCTTCACTCAGAGTCTCAGAGCGGCTTACAAACTCCTTTCCCTTCCCCTCCCCACAACAGATGCCCTGGGAGGTAGGTGGGGCTGAGAGAGCTCTTTTGAGGACTGCTCGTGAGAGAACAGCTCTGAGAGAACTTGTGACTGACCCAAGGTCATGCCTGCAGCTGCAAGTGGAGGAGTGGGGAATCAAACCCGGTTCTCCCAGATCGGGGTCTGCGCTCTTAACCACTACACCAAACTGGTTCTCAGTTCAGATGAGCCAAAATGATCAAACCTGGCTGCGGAAATAAGTTCAGCTGGACTTTATTTTTATCTCCAGCATTTAAATACGGGCACATTGAAGCAGTAAGAAAATATTTGAATGGCCAGACGCGAAACTTGCGTTTGGCATGTTTCAGAGGACAGCCATTTTGGTCCGCTGTAGAATGGCTAGATTCGAATTCAGGAGCCACGTTAGAGACCAGCAAGATTTTCAGAGTATAAGCTTTCGAGAGTCAACGCTTCCTTCTTCAATATTATTATCTGTGTCTTGTACATAATAAACCGTTTTGTCCAGTTAAATCTCCTTTGCTAAATTCAGAAACATTGTGGGGGTCTTTGGAGGGGTGTGTGTCTTTTTTGTTACCGTTGTTCTTGCTCAGGATTGTTTTTCTTCACCGCTAGGTCTCCCTGTCAACGCGTCTCAGCTGGAAGTAGCCCTAGTGAATCCTGCCCTGCCCACAGTGCTGTGTGACATCGAACCTCTAAGTTTCCATCAGTCCACTGTAAAATGCCAAACAAGGTAAAGGAGGGCTTTTTTTAAAAAAAACGATTTTTATTGGAAAAACTGTTACCAACAATACATAAAAATAAGCTAGAGTTACAACGTGACTTAAGGGCCGCATGAGCAGACAAAATAGCAGCAAATTTCTGATAAACATTTAAAGTATTTTATTTAATTTATTTAATTTTCGACTTCTATACCGCTCTGACCCCCGAAGGGTCACTGAGCGGTTTACACAACTGTTTATACCTAACTAGGGCCGCATTATTTTGTATGGGGGATGATAACCTACCAGCACCCCGGCCGCGGGCTCAGTTGTTGCTCAGTTCCTGGCTCGGCTGTTGTTCAGTCCGTGGCAGCTCTTCGGCGCTTCACTTCCTGGCGCCCGGAACAGGTTTTAATCTGCGGCTTCTTCTGGTGGGCTTCACCCGGTGCTCGGCAACGCGCCAGCTACAGCTCTGGTTCCGTCCCACAGGATCCACCAAATTGCGTCGCCACACTAGCACGCACCATGACTCCACCTCTGTCCAGCCTCGTGCATGCTGGGTCGGCAGGGCCAACTCTGCCACCGCCATTGCCGCCGCCTCTCCTGCCACACTTCCTCGTAAGGGGCAGGTACCCCATTTTATCTACTTGCGTTTTACACGCTTTCGAACCGCTGGGTGGACGGGATGATTTTTGTGTGTGTGCCTGCAGGCCCGTAGCTAACATGGGGCCCACGGGGCCCGCCCCCCTTGTGTTTCTTCTGGGCCCCCTCCCTCCTGGGCTGCCCCCAAAGTGCTCCAACTTACCACCTGCACTGAACTTCCATTTAATTAGCTGGCGGGCCCCCCCAAGGCCCCCTCCCAAAGAATTCCCTAGCTATGGGGCTGTGTGCCTGCATTGGTGTTTATGTGATTTTAGTCTCTATTGCATGAGAGATAATAAGTGTAGTGAATAGTGCGTAAGTGCAAGCTCAATATAAAGTGGACAAACAAATAAATGAATGAAAGTCAAGGGAACAGATAGTATGTTCAGATCAGCACTCGTCTTAACCACTTGAGCCACCGCAGTATGTTTATTTCAGCACTAAGTCCCTGTAGAACCTATTCTGAGGCAAGATGTTGTTTGAGGTGGTGGATTCATAGAAATTGATACCATTTTTCTACAAAGTTAGTAGATCTTTGGAAAATTTCTGTTCTATAGATGTTATGTGTTATCTTCTCCATCAGGAACAGATGCAGACTTGGATCTTGCCATAAATTTCTGCTGATGGAAGGGTTTCTGTCAGTAAACTGTGGCCTCCCCCCTCCCCCCCTCACGCTTCAGCATGTCCTCTTAGGGTTGCTGACCTCCAGGTGAGGCCAGGAGATCTCCTGAAATTACAACTGACCTTCAGACGACCAAGATCGGTTCCCCTGGAGAAAATGGCTGTTTTGGAGGGGGGAACTCTTCGGCATTAGACCCCACGGAGGTCCCTTCCGTCCACAGACTACACCCTCTCCAGGATCCACTCCAAATTATCCAGGAACTTCCCAACCTGGAGTTGGCAACGGTGGCAGTCATCCTTAAACGTCCCACCTCTCCTCCAGGGCTCTGAGCCAATCCTTGCAGTTCAGGCCACATGCAAATCCAAATGATTGCCAGCCAATCACAGCCCGTGGAACTCTACTGGATGGGAGGGGAGTGAGTCAGATTCAGCCTTAAGAAGGGTGAAGAAAACTTTCCCCTCTCCTTTTGGATAGGGATTTTGTGGCTCTTGAAAGGAGCGTCAGCTTAGCCAGGCTTTTATTCAGCTTTTTAGTTAGGGTTTGGCATTTGGGTAGTAAGCTTATTTTAGTGTGACAACTAAGTGTCCTGTCAGGGGGCTGTGACAGTAGAGGGGCAAACTCAGAGGTCATTTCGGGGGGGATCGCGGGGGATCGCAGTTCCCCTGGGTGAGGGGCAGGGGGGCGGGGCACATGACGAAGCCCCGCCCCCTGCTTCCGGCCGCCCCGCTTCCGGCCCTCATTCAGCCAGGAGGAGGCAGGAGAAGAGGGAGGGTAAGTTGCTTCCTCCCTGCCTCTCCCCACCCCTGCCTGCCTGGGGCCAGGGAGGGCCTTCGCGGGGCTTCCTCGCACTCCCGCCGGCCTTGCAGGTCCACCGCCGGGCCCCTCA
>NW_015169988.1:5610-17952 GCF_001447785.1 Gekko japonicus | reverse complement strand
GACAACGCTGGCTCTTCGGCTTTGAAACGGAGATGAGCACCGCAACCCTAGAGCCGAACTCGACTGGCTTTCGAGCAAGGGAACCTTTACCTTTACCTATGGGGTGTTCAAGGCAAGAGTCGTTGAGAGGTGGCAACCCTGTTCACCCTCTGAATTGCCAGGGCGTTGCATAATTGCGTGCATTGCATTCCTGTGTGTTTGTCTTTTGGTTGCGAGTTGGTTTAGATTTATCAGGTTCTCACCTGGCCTAAAGCAGAGCTTTAGTGCATCTATACCTGTTTGCATCCCACCATTTAAAGATCCGATCTGTTGCCAGGATGCAACCCTCAGAGTTTGCTGCATCTTGAAGACTCCCGCTGAAGGGGGGAGATGAGGGAGCCAGCTAAGAATACATCCACGTTTTTATTTATTCATTCGTAACCCCGCCTTCCTTCCTGTGTGATGCAGGCTCTGGGTTCTCCGTTAGAATACTCGGCTTCAAGCTCCGTATTCCAGTTCAGTAAATCAGGCAAAAGTGCTTTTATTATCAAAGAAAAGGCCAGGCGGCCTTAATTAACAATAATTAGAGGAACAAAGGAAAATTCAACGTCCTTCAATGGTTGCCAGAATACAAACAGTGATTAGAATCAGCTGAAACTTACTCAAACCCCGAAAGGAAGGGGAAATCCTGCCCAAAAGACGCGCACCTTTTCCTCCTCCCACCTTTTCGGCTTTTTATCCTCAGAAGGGCCTGTTAAGATGCTTCCCAGGCCTGTAGCCACAGTGGGGCATCTCGGGGCTGGGCCCCCTGACTTACCACCAAGGCCCCCTCAACTGCCCACCCAGCCCAGGCGCTCCCTCAGGGTGTGTGTGCGGGGTGCCCCCCGACTTATCTAAAGGCCCCCCCGAATGTAAAAATCCTGGCTACGGGCCTGATGCTTCCCCTACCGCTATCCAGTCCAGCTGTTAATTAAGATATCTCAGCTGTGCAGCTCTTGCGAAGCTAAGAACTGGGCAGTTCCTGCAATGACTTGCAAGGTCGGTTCTCCCCCCTCCTGCCCTCATTCGGTTCTTCAGTGCTGCTGTTTTACACACAAGCCGATCTCTTTCTTACTCTTCCCGACGAAGACCTGAAGTGACTTTATGTCATAGAATCATAGAATGTTAGAGTCGGAAGGGGCCTTGCAGGTCATCTAGTCCAACCCCCTGCACTCTGCAGGAGCATAGCCGAAAGATAGCCCTACATACCTACAGCATACCCGGAAGATGGTCGTCCAGCCTCCACTTGAAAATGTCCAGTGAAGGAGCATCCATCACCTCCCGAGGCAGACTGTTCCACTGCTCAACCACTCTTACAGTTAGGAAGTTTCTCCTGATATTTAGCCGGTAACGACTCCCTTGTCATTTCCACCCATTAGATCTAGTCTTGCAATCCGGAGCAAGAGAGAATAGATCCGCTCCATCTTCTACATGACAGCCGTTCAAATACTTGAAGACTGCCATCACGTCCCCTCTGAGCCTTCTCTTTCCCAGGCTAAACAGACCCAACTCTTTCAGCCTTTCCTCATAAGACTTGGATTCTCACCATCCTGGTTGCCCTCTTCTGGACATGCTCGAGCTTGTCAACATCCTTCCTAAAATGTGGTGCCCAAAACTGGACGCAGTACTCCAGGTGAGGCCTGACCATAGCAGAATAGAGCGGAACTACCACCTCCCGTGATCTGGACACAATGCTTCTGTTAATGCATCCTAAGATTGCATTAGCTTTCTTCACAGCCACATCTCACATTTTCCCCTACTCAGTTTTATCCTCACAACAGCCCTGTGAAGGAGGTTGGGCTAAGAGCATGTGACGGGCCCAAGGTCATGCAGTGAGCTTCCATGGGAGAGTGGGGATTCGAACCTGGGTCTTCAAGATCCGAATCCAAAACTCTTAACTTCTACACCACATTGGCTACATTTTCCCCTTGCTTCTTCTGCTGGGCTGCATCCATAGAGGGTTGTTTTTTTTTACATGTTTGAGCAGGCTGGAAAATGATAGACCGATTCACTGATATGGTAAGCCAGCAATCTGTATTCTACCTTAGCAGAGTGCACTTAAGGCTAAACACAGCATAGCTTCTCTCTGTTCTGAGTGTGCCAGCCAGTTACAGAGTTACACAGAGCCACTTGTCAGTTTCAAACTAGTAAGAGTTCTTTATTTAGGGAACGCCATTCTAGATAGTAAAGAATGAGAGGTAGAGAGTAAAGAATGAGAGATAGGGATAGGATCTAGCTATTCTAAATACCTAGGATGGATGCAGATGGAGATCGCACCCGTGATGCAGAAGATGGAGAACAGCGTGCCTCCTTCTTTGTGCGCGCGCAAGAGAAGAGGTGTGGACGGAAGGAAGGAAGGCAATTTCCCTGAGAACTATCAGTCTACACATCAAAGGGACAGAGGCAGAAGAATAAGCAGGAAGGAAACTCACAGTTCGCCTGTCTATCTAACTCTCTTGTAACCCCCCTCTAGAGGCTGAGGCTAAGAGACAGCGTCAAGGCCTTCTCTTCCAACAGAATGAGGGGGTAAAAGTTGAGTGGGAGAGGCTTTTGGTTCATCTGGGCTGTAGCCAGGGGCAGACTGAGAGGCAACAATGGCCCTGGATAGGACCTCGTCCACTAGTCCGTGCCGTGCCTGGCCTGGCCTGGCCCTGATCGGGGGAGAGAAGGAAGGTGGGGACCTGCCCGTTCATCTTCCCAGATGGGATGGAGGGTGGGAGGAGCAGGCTTGCCCACCTTGTGTGGGATATGGCTGCCGGCTTGCGGCCATGACCCCTGCCCTCTTGTCTTGTATCAGGTAGGGGTCACTGGCTCCTGCGAGACATGACTTCATTGGCTTGCAGCAGTGACAGTTCCGATGATCCCCTTGCGGGGGCCACCGTATTGCGGTCACTCCCCCCACTTTGCGGGGGCTCCACTTTGGGTGGTCCCTGTGAGGGTAGTGGCCTCCCGGATCATCAGCCCCCCGTGAGTTTCCCCAGTGGCCTTATCGTCCAGTCTACCCAGGCTAAGGTGGTGGGAAATGCTGTCAAGTCGCCGCTGATTTCAAGGCAAGGGTCATTCAGAGGTGGTTTTCCATTGCCTGTAGAGGCCCTGGACTTCCTTTGTGGTCTCCCGTCCAAGAATTATCCGGGGCTGACCTGGCTTAGCTTCCGAGATCTGACAAGATACGGCTGGTCTGCCTAGCATCCATCTCCAGGCTTCAGTATGAGGCTCCTGCCTCTCTCTTATCGACTTGTTTGCCATCTTGTGGTTTTGTTCTCTCTTTCCTCCCAAGGTCTGCACAGCTGGAAGGAGTTTATCATCCCCAGTTCATTCTGAATGGGCAGATTGCAAGCGCATCGAGTCAGCTGCACTGTGACAACTGCACATTTCAGGTATATGTTCAAATGGGCAGGGGAGTCGGCAGTTCTCTCAGAGCTCTCTCGGCCCCGCGTACCTCACAAGGTGTCTGTTGTGGGCAGGGCTATTTTTGGGCAGGAACGCACAGGAACGGAGTTCCGGCTGGCTCCCGAGTTGGCCACGCCCAGCAGGAACTCATTAGCATAATAGGCCACACCCAACGGCAGAAACTCATTAGGATTGTTCCTGCTGGGCTTTTTCTACGAAAAAAGCCCTGGTTGTGGGGAGGGGAAGGGAAAGGAGTTTGTAAGCCGCTCTGAGACACCGAGTGAAGGGCGGGGTATAAAGCCAACCTCCTCCTCCTCTTTGTCTTCTTCATCGTTATCTTCTTCTTCATCGTTATCTTCTTCTTCATCGTTATCTTCTTCTTCATCGTTATCTTCTTCTTCATCGTTATCTTCTTCTTCATCGTTATCTTCTTCTTCATCGTTATCTTCTTCTTCATCGTTATCTTCTTCTTCATCGTTATCTTCTTCTTCATCGTTATCTTCTTCTTCATCGTTATCTTCTTCTTCATCGTTATCTTCTTCTTCTTCTTCTTCTTCTTCTTCTTCTTCTTCTTCTTCTTTGTCATCTTCGTCTTTGTCTTCCCCTGCAACCAGGTTGTGGGACACGGGCTACTGGTGTAATGTTGCAATTCATTATTTTAATGCTGAGGAGAACTTAGAGGTCATGTTAGGCTGGGGAACTAGATGTTCAGAACTGGCTTGGAATCCTGGCCTGTCTCTGCCTCGTGACTTGCTTTCAGTAGCGCTCCTTTTTGGAAGGTGTGCCTCTGAACATGCACAGAGTGGTTTTTTTTGCACCCACTGAGTAAACATAGTTGCATGATCAGTACCCATTTCTAGGATGTCCATCTGTGGTGGTTTTGTCAAGCTTCCCTGGGGCGAGTTCCCTCACCATGGGTATCTTGAAGGAGATCATGGTTATACCACACATCATAGCACCTCTTTGTGCCTGAGGTGTGGCAGAATGGTACAAAATTTGGCAAAATGATGCACAATGATCCCTGGGGCAGGTGGACGTGCTCCGAGGTAGTGTGTTTTCCTTCATGAGGGTAGTTTCAGTGGGTAGCCATGTTAGTTTGTAGTAGGAGTACAAAATTCGAGTCCCGTGGTGGTGGAGATTGCTTTCAGGTTGCAGCTAATATATAGTGGCCCTTTTTTTTTTGAGCCCCCGGAGGGGATTTTTTAATTGATTTTTTTAACACGACAAAAAACTACAACAGAAAAGGGGGAGGGGGAAACTACATATAAGGGAGAAAGTAAAGAACCCACTACTGACTAAAAACCCAAGAGAGGAGATCCTCTAACTAGCTTTTTTTTTTAGCATCTAAACTTATCATCTTTGTACTTCTTATGAACTGTGTCAATCTTTTAGAACGTTTAACCCTCCCCATTTACATTTAATTGCCCAATAACAGTGCCCCCCCCATCAATCCCCTGGAACCAAAGTTCTCAAAGGCACAATCCAGAGTCCTTCAGCCTTTACGCCCTGGAGGTTTTTCAAGGCAAGAGATCTGACAATCTGATATCACTCAAGTTGCTAAATATCAAAAGCAGCATTGAGCCGACTGCATATTTGACTTCCGGTGGAGGGAAAGAACTCTAGAAGGGCATTTGCCCTACCCAGGTGTTCTGACCTTCCATGTGCAGTTACTCAAGGCAGGTACAATAAAAACCCCTACCCTGAAAGGCTATGTTCATGCACTGCATGCGAGGTCGAATCGGTAGAGCTCATGCTTTTCAGTTGCCCATTCGACAGAGAGGCTCGTCTTAAGATTATTACCCCATTAGTCGATAGGTTACCTGGTCACATTAGTACAAACAAAGGACGGCTTCACTGGCTTCTATCAGATAAGAATGCAGAAATGACGCGTTCAGTTGCTGAGTCCTGTGCACTGGTTCTTAGATTGTGGGAGTCGCATTTTAAAAGTTTTTAAACTTAGATTTTTATTCGGTATACTATCTCTGTCCCCCCCCCCCTTCTTTCTCTTATTATGTTTATATTGTATGCTGGTCTTAAGACCGTAGTAATAAAACTAAACTGAACTGAACCAAGGCAGGAGATGTTCAGAGGTGGTTTGCCATTGCCTGCCCCTGTGTCGTATCCCTGGACTTCCTTGGTGGTCTCCCATCGAAGGGCTGATCAGGGCTGACCCTGCTCAGCTTGAGTGATGGGCCAAGATTGGGCTAGCCTGGGCCATACAGATCAAGGTTCAAGCTCAGTAAAGGTAAAGGTTCCCTTGCTCGAAAGCCAGTCAAGTCTGACTCTAGGGTTGCGGTGCTCATCTCCGTTTCCAAGCCGAAGAGCCAGCGCTGTCCGAAGACGTTTCCGTGGTCATGTGGCCGGCATGACTAAACACCAAGGCCCACGGAACGCTGTTCCCTTCCCACCGAAGGGGTACCTATTTATCCACTTGCAATTTCTTGCTTTCGAACTGCTAGGTTGGCAGGAGCTGGAACGAGAGACGGGAGCTCACTCCGTCATGCGGCCCACTCGGGTCTCGAACTGCTGAACTACCGGCCTTCCACAGCCTGCAGTTCAGCGGTCTTAACCACTTGAGCCACCGCAGCTCCACTTCAAGCTCAGTAGCACCTTAAAAAAAATAACAATTTTTTTCAGGGCAGAACTTTCCATGAGTCAAATTTCAGTTCCTCAGATACGGATTCGTCACATACAACTTTAACGTTTCGTTCGGGAAAGTTCGTTGTTCTTTAAGGGGCAGCTGGGCTCAGAGTTTGCATTCGCGGCTTTGCAAAATGTCCTGCAAAGTGATAAAGGGGATCTTACCAAGTATCGGGTACAAACACAAGGACAGTCACTGAGGTGGAATGGTCATCCCTGGGGACTTTTCACTCCTGCAGCATCAGAACGAAATTTTGTCAAGGCCGAGGGAGCTAGGCATGGTCCAAGGCTGGAAGAGGGGGGTGTTGATTCAGACCGGAAAATCACTCCCTTCTGCTAATTGATGCTCACGAAGCATAACCCCCAGCTGTCTCGGTTTGCCACTGAGTCAGAAATGTTCGCATTTTATATACAGCTTGCAAGGGCTGTTTTTTCTCCCCCTGCCGCACGGTGCAAGAGGAGCCCCACGTCTCAGCAAATTGCACATTAAAGGTAAGATGTCTTTTGGAAGTTCAGCTAGCTTAGAGCGCTGATGAAAAATCACCAGGGGACACCGTTAATGAGAGGCATTCCAAGCAAAATAAAACAACACACAGCCTCTTTGTTTCGGGGGGCGCGGGAACCTGTGAGCCGTGCACATTAAAAATTAATTTTCCCTCTCCGCGGTCGATAGTAAAAAGGCAGACAGCTGCCGGCTGTGACGCGGATCTGGAGCAACCTGCAGAAGGTATTCGGACCAGCTGGCGGCGGCCGCCTTCCTCTCTTTACGCCGCCTCTACCCCCCATGGCTCGGGCCCCATATTGTGACGATAGTCTGACCCCGCATCTGCAGTGATCAGCGTGAAGAGGGGAGGACTCCTTCATTATTCAGAGTGTTTTGCCTCTCCCCTATCAGGAGAAGCACAAGAGAGAGTCTGTAAGGAGCGATTCTTTTGGTGTGTTAAGATTGCGGAAGCTCTTTGAAGAGCAACAACGCGAAGCTGTGGACCTGATCAGTCTCTGATGCTGCTGGCATGGAAGAGCAGTCCTTTCACACATCTTCTTTTTAAAGCGCAGGGATGCTAAGGTCTGCCTTTGAAAAGCACATCTCTGTGGCAGAGAGGTTCAG
Organism: Gekko japonicus; assembly: GCF_001447785.1. Lineage (NCBI taxonomy): Eukaryota > Metazoa > Chordata > Lepidosauria > Squamata > Gekkonidae > Gekko > Gekko japonicus. The sequence goes on along the minus strand of NW_015169988.1, from coordinate 10,796 downwards.
AAGGGGTTCTATTCCTGCCGCACTCCACCCTTCAGTCCTAATAGCCCAACAGAGGCCCAGTCCGCGCCTAGCGTCGGCCCCGTTGTTTTACCAAACCCACACTGGAACAGAAAAAGATGTGGCTCGAAACCACATTCAGATACCCGCGGGGCCAATGCCGTACTGACCAGAAACGGCCAGAAGTCTATGCAGATGGTACCATAAAACTGAGAGCTCAAAGGCAGTGAAACCAGATGGTACCGTAAAACTGAGAGATCAAAGGCAGTGAAACTGGCATGGAGTGTGGACATTACCATAAAATCTGACAATCTAAGAAAGTGGAAGTGGCATGCAATGTAGAGGGGGATTTCTGTTCCAACGTGGGTTTGGTAAAACAGCGGAGTGAATGCTAGATGCAGAATGGGCCCTAGTCTGATTTCATCAGAGTGATTCCTCCGGAAGAAATGGCCTCTCTTCCCCTGCACTTCAACTGGCACATGTGACTGCAGTCCTAGAACCTATTGGCTTGCCTTTTTTGGCTGTCCATAGTATCCATAATACTCTCCTCCAACACCACATTTCAAATGAATAAACTTTCTTCAAATCAGCTTTCTTCACTGTCCAACTTTCGCACCCGGACATACTAATGGGGAATAGTGCCTCCTAATTACCCAATGCCATCCGCTTCCCTTGCTCTGAAAGTGGTTCACCTATTCAGGGGAATGAGAAGGCAGAAGATCGAGGTGGTGGAATGGTATGACCCGACTTCCCATTTTCATTTTGGAATGTTCCGGTGTGTTAGAATGTGTCTGTGTCTGGGATGTTCCAATGGAATGTTGGGAGTGTCAAACGTTCTGTGTGAAAGAGAGAAAAAACAGCCCGGCAAGCAAAAAGAGGCAGAAAAGCTTTCTCCCTGCTGTACAAGTTACTTTTCTTTGTGCCTGGAAGTGTTTCTTTTTCATGTAGTGGTTAAGTGCGTGTACTCTAGTCTGGGAGAACTGGATTTGATTCCCCAGTCCTCCACTTGCAGCTGCTGGATGACTGAGAGTGAAGCTCCCGGTTCACACAGCTGTTCTCTTAAGGATAGTTCTCAAGAGAGACCTCTCAGCCCCACCTACCTCACAGGGTGTCTGTTGTGGGGAGGGGAAGGGAAAGGAGTTTGTAAGCTGCTCTGAGACTCCGAGTGAAGCGCGGGGTATAAATCTAATTTCTTCTTCTTCTTCAAAAGTACCTCTTCTCATCTCTTGCTTTGAAAACCCCATGAGACAGAACTTCATGAAGTCACTGTAAATTAGCTGCAACTCCACAGCACGTTTTAGTACTCCACCTGCCGATCGATCTCTCCCTCCCGTATAGAGATGTGGACCACCATCAGTTCGAGGCCCAGGAATCCTTTGTCAGTTTGCGAGGTTCTCAAAAGCTGGACATCTGTATGGCCCATGGGCCTCTGTTCAAGACTTCAAGACTAGACAGCTATTACATGTCAGCTTTTCTCAGAATGTATTAGCCGGTGGAGAGGGTGTCGATCAGTGTTCCGTCTGACGCTGAGGGTACAATCAGGGTACCACTGCAGTCCGACACCACTAAAGCTGTGTGACGGATCATTCATGTGTTAGATACCACGGAGGTTGAGCAGAGACAACGTAAATTGAAAGCTGAAAATTGAAATTTGCTGCACTGCCCACTTTAACTGTTTCTAACTGTTTTTATTGTATTAAGTTGTTTGATATTTATTAATTGAATTATTTTTAGATTGTGTCGGAAACTATTGTTGCAACCTTCATGTCGATCAGTGTTCCGTCTGACGCTGAGGGTACAATCAGGGTACCACAGCAGTCCGACACCACTAAAGCTGTGTGATGGATCATTCATGTGTTAGATACCACGGAGGCTGAGCAGAGACAACGTAAATTGAAAGCTGAAAATTGAACTTTGCTGCACTGCCCACTTTTCTAACTGTTTTTATTGTATTAAGTTGTTTGATATTTATTAATTGAATTATTTTTAGATTGTGTCGGAAACTATTGTTGCAACCTTCCCTGCTTGCAGGAAGGGCGGGATATACATTGAAATAAATAAATAAATAAATACACCCCACAAATTAAAATACATTTATTGTACAGTAAAATACAAATTAAAACATAGGCTTCCAATTCAGCTTCTAGACTGAAACCACCGGACTATTCATGTGTTAGATACCACGGAGGCTGAGCAGAGACAACGTAAATTGAAAGCTGAAAATTGAACTTTGCTGCACTGCCCACTTTAACTCTTTTTAACTGGTTTAATTGTATTAAGTTGTTTGATATTTATTAATTGAATTATTTTTAAATTGTGTTAGAAACTATCGTTGCGACCCGCCCTGAGCCTGCTTGCAGGAAGGGCGGGATATACATTGAAATAAAATAAATAAATAAATAAACGCCACAAATTAAAATAAATTTATTGTACAGTAAAATACAAATTAAAACATAGGCTTCCAATTCAGCTTCTAGACTGAAACCACCGGACTAAGTAGTTCTCAGTGTATATTAAAGGTAAAGGTTCCCTTGCTCGAAAGCCAGTCGAGTCCGACTCTAGGGTTGCGGTGCTCATCTCCGTTTCCAAGCCGAAGAGCCAGCGCTGTCTGAAGACTTTTCCGTGGTCATGTGGCCGGCATGACTAAACACCAAGGCGCACGGAACGCTGTTACATTCCCACCGAAGTGGTCCCTATTTATCTACTTGCAATTTCTTGCTAGGTTGGGCAGGAGCTGGAACTAGAGACGGGAGCTCACTCCGTCATGCGGCACACTTGGGTTTCGAACTGCTGAACTCCCGACCTTCCACAGCCTGCAGTTCAGCGTCTTAACCACTGGAGCCACCGCAGCTCCTTCAGTGTATATTACATAATACAAATGAATTTCCACAAATTGATGGCATACAAATAGTACCGTAATCACGGTAAACAAGACCAAACATGTTTCGGCCCTTTGGGCTTTCTTCCGTGGTCACTAATGCATACCACAGCACGAGGAAATGAACTGCAAAAATTAGAAATAATTTGCAATCAGACATTTTTATGAGTGAAGATGAAAATCATGCAACAAGATCCGTGATCCTAACGGTGTCACCGTTTGGCTACTCAGAATAAAATATGAATCCATGAACACCTGTTTTGCCTTATTACAACAATTGTTCTTGGTGTGTATTGTTTCTGTTCAACCTTTGTGATATCAAATTCAATTCTGAGGTTGGGTTTTGACCCCCCTCCCCCTTTGGTGTATTAGATCATTCATGTAACCAGGATTCCTGCCTTATTCAGATGTGCTGATTTAAGGCAACACAGCTACTCCACTTGAATCAATCTCTAGCTTGGTGTAGCAGTTAAAGTGTTGGATTAGGATCTGGGAAACTCCACTCTGCTGTGGAAGTGACCTTGGGCCAGTCATGCACTCTCGGCCTAACCTACCTCACAGGGTTGTTGTGAAGCTAAAATGGAGGAGAGGAGAGCGATGTAAGCGGCTTTGGGTCCCCGCTGGGGAGAAAGGTGGGATGTAAAATAAAGTAAATGAAAAAAATAAACCTGCTCACTTGAGGTATGAGATGTCTCACAGTTTACAGCAGGGGTGTCAAGCATGTGGCCTGGGGGCCGGATGAGGCCCCCGGAGGTCTTCCATCAGGCCCGCAATGGAACTGGCTGTCTTCTGCTTCTTCTTCCCGTTCTGCTGCTGCTGCGTCATCGTAGGTTTGCAGCTTACAGATACGCACCTGAACAGCATACTCAAGACTGCAGCAGCACAGGCATTTTGAGGCAACAATTCAGAGCTAGAGGTGTCAGTTATCAGACACTGTTAAATAAACAAAATATTGCAAGAGTGCTAATGTTTTAAGCATGTTTTTATTTTAAGTTAAAAAAAACCCCTTTGTGTTTGTGTCCTTTATAAAGTTTATATCTCCGCTACCTGGCATTACCTTTTATGACACACATGGCCCGGCCCAACAAGGTCTTATTTATGTCCGATCTGACCCCCCTAACAAATAAGTTCGACACGTCCAGTTTACAGTGCACAGAGAGAGGTCCAGCTGTCCTCAACTAGGGCCAGGGCCTTTTCAGTGCTGGCTCCTGCCTGGTGGAACTCTCTGCCTGAAAATATCCAGGCCCTACTGGACTTACTACCTTTCTGTAGGGCCTGCAAGGCAGAGATGTTCCGCCAGCCCTTCGGTTGAGGACACTCTCATACCCTGCTACCCAGCTCTCCGCACCCCGTCACTCAGGGAGCCGCTGGGAACAGCAATTTTTCACCATCTTAAATAATGAAGTTGTATTGTTTGAAGTGCATAGTTTTTAGTAGTTTTTAATGTTATTTAATGGAGTATCACTAGAGCCAGTTTGGTGTAGTGGTTAAGTGCGCGGACTCTAATCTGGGAGAACCGGGTTTGATTCCCCACTCCTCCGCTTGCAGCTGCTGGATGACCTTGGGCAAGCCATAGTTCTCTCAGAGCTGTTCTCTCAAGTACAATTCTCTCAGAGCTCTCTCAGCCCCACCTATCTCACAGGGTGTCTGTTGTGGGGAGCAGTTTCTGTCAGAGTTCTCTCAGCCCCACCTACCTCTCATGGTGTCTGCTGTGGGGAGGGGAAGGGAAAGGAGTTTGTCAGCCGTTCTGAGACACCTTTGGGTAGTGAAGGGCGGGGTATAAATCCAATCTCCTCTTCTTCTTCTGTAAGATGTCCTGAGCCCTACTTGCAGGGAAGGGCGGCCTAGCAAGTTGAAATAAATAAATAAATAAATAAAAAATATCTTTGCAGCCGTGAAGACTAGATGCATTTTTTTCTGTTATGAAGAAATCTGAGATTCTCAAGTTTGCTGAATTCTGTGAGGCCAGTACAGTTTTTGCATTTTTATGCTTTTCACCCCACTACAGCCCCCAACATGAGCAATGCGGTATTCCACTGATTTGAGGTGGGGATACTAAACTCCCTTTAACCTTTGAATGAAGCATTAAGATGTTGTAGCCTTTTTAAGATTATTTTCCAGAAACTCTCTATGCTACCTCTCCAGAGATGTGCTCAAGGTGGCTCACGAAGTAAAGACAATACAATACAATCATAAAAAAGCACAAAATTATCAATAATAGGAGAGCCGTAAAAATGGCATAACTACTGAGCATCCTAAAATGATAGCCATAAACCAGTCCTCGGCAGACCATAAAGACAACCGGGGGGGG
>NW_015169988.1:4770-5146 GCF_001447785.1 Gekko japonicus | reverse complement strand
TCACCGCAGACTGTGACTGCAGCCATGAAATTAAAAGACGCCTGCTCCTTGGGAGGAAAGCGATGGCGAACCTAAATAGCATGATAAAAAGTAGAGACATCACCCTGCCAACAAAAGTCCGCATGGTCAAAGCAATGGTATTCCCAGTAGTCATGTATGGCTGTGAGAGTTGGACTATAAGGAAGGCCGAGCGCCGAAGAATAGATTCTTTTGAACTATGGTGCTGGAGAAGACTCTTGAGAGTCCCTTGGACTGCAAGAAGAACAAATCAGTCAATCCTAAAAGAAATCAACCCTGACTGTTCCCTGGAAGGCCAGATAATGAAAATGAAGCTCAAATACTTTGGCCACCAAATGAGAAGGGAGCACTCACTAGA
>NW_015169988.1:0-3979 GCF_001447785.1 Gekko japonicus | reverse complement strand
CAACCAGGATGGTTTCCCCCCATTAATCTTTTCCTTTGCCCTCTGTATAGCAGATATGAGAAGTACAGGGAGAAACCACTGAAGCCCGCTCTAAGCCAGTGGAAAAATTACATTTTGGCAATTTAGAAAAATCCCATAAAGAGCTACCTGCAGAAGCACAGGCAGGCTGTGCCGGATGCATCCTGTGCCATGTCCTGTTCCCGCACCACTTTACATTGTTCTGCTGGGTTTATGGATGCAACAAAGTCGGGTACCCAAAGGCTGGGCGAGAGGGAAAAGAACCTGAGAAATAAATTAAGGAGAAGAAGAGATTGGATTGGATTTATACCCCGCCCTTCACTCCGAGTCTCTGTGGGGCTCACAATCTCCTTTCCCTTCCCCTCCCCACACAACAGACACCCTATGGGGGAGGTGGGGCTGAGAGAGCTCTGAGAGAACAGCTCTTGAGAGAACTTGTGACTGGCCCAAAGTCACACCAGCAGCTGCATGTGGAGGAGTGGGGGAATCAAACCCGGTTCTCCCAGATTAGAGTCCGCACACTTAACCACTACACCAAACTGGTAGAAACCAAAAAAATTTGGATGAACAGATGTGACGTGTTCTAAAGGCAGAGCTTCAGTGATCGATTGATTTTACACAATTTCTCACCAGAGCAAATGCTGCGTGAAAGCCCAGGCCCTGGATTGTGTCCAGGTGAACCTCGAGAGCCAACAGTTTGTCCCCCTGATATGAATGAGACTTAAACTCTGTGAAATAAATATGATCTTAAACAGCCTAACATGGGATTGGGGGGAAAGGTGAATGTGGAATATGTCTGTGCCTTTAACCACTACACCAAACTACACCTTAAAAACGTTGGTACAATCTGCCCTTGAAGTGGTGAGTATTTGAAGTAAGAAGTCCTGGATCTATATATCCGGATACATTTCGATATTTTGATTAATTTATTTATTTAAACATTTTTACCCCGCCCTCCCCGCAAGTGGGCTCAGGGCGGCTTACAGGGGGCACAAGCCCATACATAAAATCCAATAAAACCATTTCTAGGTTAAAAACCTAGAACCAATAAAACGGGACCAATAATTCAATATATCTAGGTTGATAATTTTGAACCATATTAAAACAGGACCAAACATGTTTTGGCCTCCAAAGCTTTCCTCAGTCAATTTTTTTGTATACACATGCACACTGTAACATATAAACGTGTGTTAGTGCTAAGGCAGGTTGATTATAAGGCCTAAAAATGAATAAAAAATGCACTTATTCAATAATTTATATATGAAAAGTAAACAAAAACGTTTAATTTTTTTTTGACTTTTTAATAGTTCAACTGTTTATTTTTTCATGTATAAATTATTGAACAATGATATTATAATCAACCTTCAAATATTCACCACTTCAAGGGTGGATTGTGCCAATGTTTTTAAAAATATAGTTTTGGCTCACTTTGTAATAAATACATATATTTTGGCTTAATCTGTTTCTCACAATATTTTTCTCTCTCTCACCCAACCTTTGGGTACCCAACTTTGTTGCTTCTTAAGGCTGTTCCCCCTTCCCCTTCTGTTTTGGGTTTATGGATGTGCCATAAATACGGACCTGAATTTGGATTCCGTCCAGACTCGTAACAGGGCGTTTGGACAAACGTTTCCAACTCCTGTCATCTCAACTGTTGGCCAACCTCAGTACTCCTTAAGAACATAGGAAGATAAGAACATAAGAGAAGCCAATGTTGGATCAGGCCAATGGCCCATCCAGTCCAACACTCTGTGTCACACAGCGGCCAAAAATACCAGGTGCCCTCAGGATCCCTCTGTGTCACCCGTGGGCCAAAAACCCCAGGGCCCTCAGGAGGTCCACCAACGGGGCCAGGACACTAGAAGCCCTCCCTCTGTCCCCCCCCCCAAGCAGCACCAAGACAGAGCACCACTTGCCCCAGCCTAAGAGTTCCTATCGATACCTTGTGGCTAATAGCCCCTGATGGACCTCTGCTCCATATGCTTATCCAATTCTCTCTTGAGCCAGTTTGGTGTAGTGGACCTCTGATGGACCTCTGCTCCATATGCTTATCCAATTCTCTCTTGAGCCAGTTTGGTGTAGTGGTGAAGTGCGCGGACTCTAATCTGGGAGAACCGGGTTTGATTCCCCACCCCTCCACTTGCACCTGCTGATGTGACCTTGGGTCAGTCACAAGCTCTGGCACAGCTGTTCCTGAAAGAGCAGTTTGTGTCAGAGTTCTCTCAGCCCCACCCACCTCACAGGGTGTCTGTTGTGGGGAGGGGAAGGGAAAGGAGTTTGTAAGCCGCTCTGAGACTCCAAGTGAAGGGCAGGGTATAAATCCAATCTCTTCTTCTTCTTCTTGAAGCTGTCCATGCTTGTAGCTGCCACCACCTCCTGTGGCAGTGAATTCCATGTGTGAATCACCCCTTCACCTTTTTGTCAAAAAAAAGGAATCTATTCTGGTGATGCACAGATCTACATACTTGCCAGCATTTATGAATCAGTGTATGAATTTATTATTAAATTCTTATCCAGCAGTCTAATCCCTACTCTGTGCAATTTTATCCATCAGCCAGTCTGTCCGTCCATGGGGTTCTAGGGTTGTTTCCCTTTGTTCAGGAGAAATAGCTCTTCCACAAGGGGTCAGAGTAGGCCTCCAGCTCTTTTTAAATTATTTATTGCACTTAAAAAACATTTTTATGCAGCCATTCTGCCCTGTCGGGGTCTCCAAGGCAGCAAACATAAGAACATTTAAGGAAATGAAATACCGTTAAAATTATAAAATAATTCAATTAAACACACATAACTAAACAACACTAGAAGTAGGGTCATTAACTGTTGTTGACGGTATGCCAGACAAAACTAAAAGACTGGTAATAATGAATAATTATTGTATGATATTGTGTGGCGAATAGCCAGAAGATCCTAAGAATGGCCCCTGCCACACGACAGAAAAAAAATTTAGCATTATGCACTCCGAGGTGGCGAGCTAGACTTGTTTTTTTTTTAAGGCAAGAGACGGTTCAGAGGTGGTTTGCCATTGCCTGCCTCTGCATGATGCCCCTTGGTATTCCTTGGAGGCCACTCTTCCAAATACTATCCAGGGCTGACCCCGCTTTGCTTCCGAGATCTGGCAGGATTGGGTTAGCCAGTGAAAGACACTGATAGAGGGAGACAGATGAATCTCCCCGAAGGGGGGCGTTCCAAAATAGGAAGGGGGTCAGTTTAAAAACACAATGATATATTTCAGATGGATTCTAGTCCCATTACGTTGCTTATTAGATGTACCGTTCTACTGTTTGTTTTTATTTACGTTGTGTAATCTGATTTACGTTGTGTACTCTGCCTTGCGTCTCTGAGACAAGTGGACTACAGTCGCAGTGAAAGATTTTAGCCAATGCGATCCAGTTCTCCCTCATCTTCCACACAGATTCTCATTTTGTGCTTTTAAACAACCCTTTATTCATATCTATTGTTTTTTTTTCCCCCAACAGGAAATGTAATACAAGTCTATGGTCGTATCCTGGCCTCAAAATATGAAACTTATGATTTTAAGGTGGATTTTATTGATGGGTAAGTAGGTTTGTTGTCTGACTGCTGATTGATGGACTTGTGTTTTTCAGCCAGTTGCTGTAGTAGAGTATGTGTCCTTCCCCCACTGGCTTTGTACTTGGTTTGTTCTCTGACAGGGAGGTGAGCGTTGCCAATGCTTATCCAGAAAACGGTTTACCTCTCCCATGGCATTGTGCAGTTCTCGATGGGATACAGTCACTGTTCTACAGCAGAGATTTAGAACCTTCCGGAACCTAGGTCCACTCTGAGAACTTTGAGGAAAAGGTCGTCGACACCACAACAAAATGGCTGCCGTGGAATCTGCCCACTGGGGTTCCCAACCTCCAGGTGTGGCCTGGAGATATCCCAGAAGAACAACTGGTGTCCAAATGACAGGAATTGCTTCCCCTGGAGAAAATGGCTGCTT
>NW_015169987.1:22440-26350 GCF_001447785.1 Gekko japonicus | reverse complement strand
ACCTCCTGCCTGGTCCTTTTCAAATGGAGTCACCTGGGATTGAACCTGGGACCTTCTGTGTGCCAAGCAGAGGCTCTACCACTGAGCCATGGCCCCTCTTTACAGCTCTCCAGGGACTCAGGCGGAGGTTTTTTCTTTCACCTCCTGCGTGGTCCTTTTTAACTGGGGATGCCGGGGATCTAACTTGGGACCTTCTGCATGCCAGGCAGATACTCTTCCACTGAGCCACGGCCCCACTTTACAGCTCTCCAGGGTCTCAGGTGGAGGTCTTTCCTTTCACCTCCTGCATGATCCTTTTTAACTGGGGATGCCAGGGACTGAACCTGGGACCTTCCACCTGCCAAGCAGATGCTCTGCTACTGAGCCACGGCCCCTGACAGGCTCCATCCCTGAACCTCAAGGAGTTTTCTGACCTGGAGTTGGCTACCCTAGTAGTCTTGATACAATGCATCTTGGCCTCAGGCAGCAGCTGACTTTGGTAGCGAGCACCAGTTTTAAAAGAAGAAGTAGAAGAGGAGGAGGAGGAGATTGGATTTATATCCCGCCCTTCACTACCCAAAGGTGTCTCAGAGCAGCTGACAAACTCCTTTCCCTTCCCCTCCCCACAACAGATACCCTGTGAGGCTGAGAGAGTGCTGACAGAAACTGATCGTTTTCAAGAACAGCTCTTATCAGAACCATGACTTGTCCAAGGTTATCCAGCCAGGTACAGAGCAGCTTACAGACTCCTTTCCCTTCCGCTCCCCACAACAGACACCCTGTGAGGTCGGTGGGGCTGAGAGAGCTCTGACGGAAATTTTCAAGGACCGCTGTGCCAGAACTATGGCTTGCCCAAGGTCATCCAGCAGCTGCGAGTGGAGGAGTGGGGAATCAAACCCGGTTCTCCCAGATTAGAGTCTGCGCAGTTAACTACGACACAAAACTGGCTCTCCACACCAAACTTGGCATACAAAAGCAGGATGAAACAGAAATACCTTGCAAAAACTGATTGAAAGGGTTACAATCCTGTGTCTCCCTTGCCATTAAAAGGCTAACCTAGACAAGAATGTTTTGCAGTCCTTTGGGAGAATTGCCCCGGCCCTTGAAGCCTCCCCCCCCCCCGCCCCACAGAAGGGAATTTCCAAGAAATTGGAAACCTGCTTCTACAGGTGCCCTTTGCTGTCGCAACTGGTTGCTGGAATGGCCCTGCCAAGGAAGCCCTCTTCGTTTCTTTTCGGAATGGAAGAAGTGGAGAGGGCAGCTTCACTCAGAGACACACCAGGCTGACTCCCTGAGGACGGGGCTGCCTCTGCTGGTCCCTCTGGGTTGTTCTGAGGGCGTTCTGCTCCCCGGGGGGCCCTGGCCGCTCCCACGACTTACGCTTGCCGAGGCCAGCCACCAACAGCAGCTCAGCAGAGAAAAGCAGGAGCCAGAGAAGGAGGAAGATGCCTCTCGAACCCATTGCGGTGCCAAGGGGTGAGTGCCCAGTGCTCAGCCAAGCCTGGCTTTAAGTCCTCTCCCTGCCAGGGAGGGGGTGGGTAGGAAGGGCACCGCCTGTCCTTTCTCCTGTGCAGGGGCATCTGTGCCACGTAGGGGGCGAAGTCAGCTCAGCATTGCCCAATCCAGTGTATTGCTCCTGGTCAGCAGGATGCCCATTGGTGGCTGGCTGCACGCGGGACAGGTAGGGAAATCTCCCTGTCTGAAGCCTTGGGGGGTCCCTGGAGGGGGATGAGTGAGTTGGGGTCCCTCTTGTCCATTTGAGGGGCAGCACCATTTCTCTTCCTCATGGCAAGAGGCAAGGTTGGGATGCTTCCACAGTTCACTGTTTCTGCTGGAGTGCGAGTCACCTTTTGATCACTCAGGAATTCTGGAGAACACAGATAATAATGCTACTTCCATTCCAGTGGTTTCCCTGTTGTCCTCTTATCTTTTTTAAACCTCACTTTGTGGCTATCCTCCTGCTTTTCCTCTGCAATTTCAGCACTACCTTTTTGCTTCAGGGCTGGCGAACCACTACTGACGGGCATGAAGAAATGGTTTCTATTATCAGGTGGTTGGCCTCTTGGGTTTTTCTTACCCTGCATTCCTCTGTTAGCCCTGTTTGACTTGCACAATAAGATGGTCATTCCATAGATTAACCGGAATGCTGCCTGAAGACCTTCCCATGCCCCACCAAACACCTGATGGTCAGGACTTTGCCTTGTATGGGCTAGGGTTATTTTCTAAGCCCCCCCATTTTAAACAAAAATTCATTTTACTTTTCCACTGAAGCATGAATATGGAGGAATAAAAGTGCCAAGGAAAAGCGGAAAACTCCTCGGCTTCGGGTTTCCACGGATGGCACGATAATGGACCATCCGCTTCTGACTTTGCCATGTGGGCAGGCATTGTGGGGTTGCAATAGGGAATATCACACGCAATAGATTAAAATGCCACGTGGCACCACTACTCGGCCGGATCACTGCTGCCTGACTGATGGGTGAGCAAAGCCTCAGCGCTGCCAGGGGCCTCAGCGAGGAAGGGCCTTGATGAGCCAGAGCCAGACACTCCCCCCGCCTCCCCGCCCTCTTCCTCTTGTTCCCTGCGGGTCTCCTTCCATTCGGCGCCTGAACAAGACCATGTCGATCTTTGTTCTAAGGCCAGAAGGGACATTTGTTCTGCTACTTGTGGGACTCCTTGTGCTTTTCATGCCACTTGACTCAACTTGGATGCATAAACCCAAATTAAAGCACTGGTGCGACCAAACTCCTCTCTCCTTCAAAAACGAACAGGTGAGTCCAGATAGTGTCCAGATCACTATACCCCGCCCTTCACTACCCAGGGGAGTCTCAGAGTGGCTGACAAACTCCTTTCCCTTCCCCTCCCCACAGCAGACACCCCCTGTGAGGTCGGTGGGGCTGAGAGAGCTCTGACAGAAATGGCTCTTTTTCAAGGACAGCTCTTGTCAGAACTATGCCCAAGGTCATCCAGCAGGTGCAAGTGGAGGAATGGGGAAGGGAAAGGAATTTGTAAGCCACTCTGAGACTCCTTTGGAGGGGGGGCTGTGGCAGGGCTGACCAAACTGACTTTCCATAGGAGCCACGTAGAATAAATGCCAGATGTTTCAGAAACGCAAGACACAAACAAAGATTACACACACGTTTTTCTTGGAAAATATGCAGATTTGCTTTTTTAATTAAAATTAAATGAGACTGCCAAAAATAAAAACAAAAGGGATAAAAACAGATGTTGATAATATTTATTTGTCCAATGATATTTATTTGTTTGCTAATGATATTCATTTCTCTAAGAGAGAGAGAAATAGAGAGAGTGAGGTGGAAAGAAAGAATGAAAGAGATGGAAAGAAAGAGAGAGAAACAAAGAAAGCAAATAGATGGGGGAGGGGGAAGGAAGGAAGGGAGAAAGAGAAAGATGAAAAGAATGAAAGAGATGGAAAGAAAGGAGAGAGTGAGAGACACAAAGAAAGCAAATAGATTTTTTTTCATTTTTTTATTAATTAAAATTTTAAATTTTAAATACAATCAATAGCTATGAGTCGAAACAGCAGCAAAAATAAAATCGGGAGGGGGACACATTCACGATATCTGGGGAGTTTCCTCAATACAAGTGATAAACTTGTGGATGAGCAGGAGCGTTCAGCATTGAAGCAAATGTGACAGCCTCAGTTGATGTAGGAATACTCTTAATTGGTTCAGTGGATGCAGCCACTTATCACCCCATGTTGTCAATAGATTGCACCATCAACCAAACAGTAGCCCTTCATATTTTGGTTTTCTTATTTGTTCCCAGTCGAATTTGTCTATGTTCATTTTCTCTAATACAGGGTACCATTTATCCATGGGGTTAAGCTGGTGATACTCAACATGTGTAGTATTTGTCCAGGACGAGATTTTCTCTTGTAGGAAAAAGTCCCAGACTTTGTGCAACCATT
>NW_015169987.1:0-21756 GCF_001447785.1 Gekko japonicus | reverse complement strand
AAACAGAAGACCCCTTCGGAAGGGAGGACTTGCAATCCCGGATCTTCAATTATATTATTCAGCGTCACAACTAGCCAGTCTAATTCGTCAATACCATCAATCAGTAGAACTGGACTGGCATTATATAGAATTGAACTCGATGTCACAAAACGATTTCAAAGAGATTTTGTGGACAACAACCCACCGCTCGATGTTGAAAAGGATATCCAACCCGTACCTGAAAACCACATTGAAAATCTGGTTTGATAACAAAACCTTCTTAACCAATTCTCCCTCCGCATTAAGTACATTTACTGGACAAAGCTGGTTCCCACCTGCACTGGAACCGAACTCCTTCCATAACTGGAAGACAGCTAATTTGACGAGGCTAATTGACATTGCGGTTAAGGGCAAAATACTACCCAAATTTGAATTGGAAAAGAAATGTGGCGGCAAATTGGCATGGATGGAATATATACAGGTGCAACATCTGCTCCAGGATAACAAATTCAAGTCAACTCTTTATAAACCACTTACCAACTACGAAGGACTATTAAAAGAAAATAAACTTAAGAAAGGGTTAATTGCTAAGATCTACAAACAACTCCTGGAGGTGCAGTAAAAAAACCCGCCTAGTTATAAGGACCTATGGCACAAAGACATCAAAAGATGTTTGACAGACGATCAATGGGATGACATCTGGAAAACCCATGCAAAGATATCGAACTCCCTTAATATCCAGGAATCAGCAATGAAAGTACTACACAGATGGTATCTAACACCTGCAAAATTGGCGCATATATACACCAATACTTCACCACTGTGTTGGAAGAGATGTGGTCAGAAAGAAAGCAAATAGATGGGGAGGTGGACAAAGGAAGAGAGTGAGAAAGAAACAAAGAAGGAGAAGAAGAAGAGATTGGATTTATACCCCGCCCTTCACTACCCAAAGGAGTCTCAGAGTAGCTTACAAACTCCTTTCCCTTCCGCTCCCCACAACAGACACCCTGTGAAGTAGGTGGGGCTGAGAGAGCTCTGACAGAAACGGCTCTTTTTCAAGAACAGCTCTTGTCAGAACTACGGCTTGCCCAAGGTCATCCAACAGGTGCAAGAGGAGGAGTGGGGACTCAAACCCGGTTCTCCCAGAATAGAGTCTGTGCACTTAACCACTACACCAAACTGGCTCTCAAAGAGAGCAAACAGATGAGGTAGGAGGAGGAAGGGACAGGAGACAGAAAGAGAGAATGAAAAGAAGGAATGGAGAAAGGGAAAGAAAGAGAAAAGAAAGAAAAGAAAGAAAGAAAGAAAGAAAGAAAGAAAGAAAGGGAGGAGGAGGAAGGGACAGGAGACAGAGAGAATGAAAAGAAGGAATGGAGAAAGGGAAAGAAAGAGAAAAGAAAGAAAAGAAAGAAAGAAAGAAAGAAAGAAAGAAAGAAAGAAAGAAAGAAAGAAAGAAAGAAAGAAAGGTGGAATAACATAAGGCGGTGGAAAGAAAGCAAATAGATGGGGGGAGAGAGGAAGGAAGGGGAAGAGAGAGAGAGAGGTGGAAAGAAGAGAGGAAGGAAGGGGAAGAGAGAAGAAGAGGTGGAAAGAAAGCAAATGGAGGGAGGGAGGGGAAAGAAGAGGGGGAAAGAAAGCAAATGGAGGGAGGGAGGGGAAAGAAGAGGTGGAAAGAAAGCAAATGGAGGGAAGGAGGGGAAAGGAGAGGTGGAAAGAAAGCAACTTTAACTTTAAATGCCTTCTCCAGGCCCCCCTCCCCACGGCCCCTCCACCGGCTGGCTTGTCTTGCAGAAGGGATTTAAAGAGACAAATGCCTTCTCCACGCTGCCGGCGGGGGCTTTGAGAACGCATGTAAAGTTAAAGTTGCTTTCTTTCTCTGGTCCCCCCCCCCACCTCAAGCCCACCCAGAGGGGGGAACACTGGCTGGGGAAGGGGAGACGGATCTGGGAGGCATGCCTCCCCTTCGCCTCCCCAGCCGCCCTGCTGAGAGCCACACAATATGTGTCTCCGAGCAGCAGAAGGCCACCCCTGCCCTCTGGCATCGCTTCCCCGCCACCAAGTTACCCTTCCTTCTGAAATCCTCACCCTCCTGTCTGTAATGAAATGAAGTGTCCTTGAGTGGCTTTCTGCAGATGGAGCAGATGGGGAGAGGTGGTCCAGTGCGTATTGCAGGTCTTTCTCGCAGCTTCGCAGGGCTGGAGGTCAGTGGTTAAGAACATACGAACATAAGACTAGATCTAATGGGTGGAAATTACCAAGACTAGATCTAATGGGTGGGAATTACAAGGGAGTCGTTATTGGCTAAATATCAGGAGAAACTTCCTGACTGTAAGAATGGTTGAGCAGTAGAACACTCTGCCTCGGGAGGTGGCGGAGGCTCCTTCGCTGGACGTTTTCAAGCGGAGGCTGGACGACCATCTTTCGGGTGTGTTGTAGGACTGTAGAGCTATCTTTCAGCTATGCTCCTGCAGAGTGCAGGGGGTTGGACTAGATGACCTATGAGGTCCCGTCCAACTCTAACATTCTATGATTCTATGATTCTAAGAGAAGTGGCTAATAGCCACTGATGGACCTCTGCTCCATATGTTTGTCCAATTCCCTCCTGAAGCCATCCATGCTTGTAGCTGCCACCACCTCTTGTGGCAGTGAATTCCATGTGTGAGTCACTCATTGGGTGAAGGTTCGAGAATACTGTGCAACACAGATTGGATCACCTCTCCTCTCCTCGCACGCTCCAACGGCCCTTTTCAAGGCAATGTCCCTTTCCTGACTGTTCCCCCCCATAGGCAAACTTGTGCAGAAGCTGTGAGACAGACGGCATTCGTGGCTGGGGGCGGGGGAGTTACTTGCCAGGACTTGCCAGGCGGTGGCTGAGGGGGGCACCTTCGTTCCCCACTCTGCAGAGAGCCACTTAAGAACATTTCCTTACAGACGGCATTTTCTGGAGAGTGTAGCAGCGTGTGTGGGGGGAACGACACGATTATGCTGTAGCTCCTGGGCAGGGCATTTGGCAACAGCCGCTATCTGTTTCTCCTCCTCAGTCGGGGCCTGAGCAGAGTGCAAGAAGGCCAAGAGACCGGGAGAGCTCTGTCAATTAGGTGTCAGACTGAAGTCTGAAGTCTGTTCAAGAACTGAACGTGTTTTAATATAATGATTGAAATTACGCACTTTGAAACAGAGAGGGAAGTGACCATTGAGAAATTGTTGGGAAGTCTGCAGGGGTCATTTCCTGGAGGAGCGCACAGGAGTGGAGCTCCGGCAGTAAAGAGCCCAGGGGGCGGGCACATGCAACAAGCCCCACCCCCCGCTCCCAGCAGCCCTCGCTCAGAGCAAGAAGCAGCCAGGTACTGCAGAGCCCCCCTCCCGGCCCCCCGGTCCAAGACAGTCCAGTGGCACCTTTAGGACCAAGTTTTCTTCAGGTACAAGCTCTCCCTCCTCTGCGAGGACAGACCTGCACGTCCCCCCCCCCCCCCACATCGAGAAACCAAACTCCTGAGTGGTGGGTGTTGACTTCTGACACACTTCCGGTGATGTCAGGGGGTGTGGCATATGCAAATAAGTTATGCTAATGAGTTATGCTAATGAGCTCCTGCACCTCTTTTTCTACAAAATGACCCCTGGAAGTCTGGAATGGGTTGCCAATGAACTGGAGGAAAAAATCTCTCATCCCTTTAATAGGGGCCTTAATGGATGGAAACAGGCAGGTGAGTCTACTTGAGGTGTGTGTGTGGGGTAAATAATACCGCCTGGTGAAGGACATCCAGCTGAGCCTCTATTAGAAGAGCAGGACGTTTCCCCTTCAGGTTGTCGGTAACCCAGTTCTGCCCTTGGTGTGTTGTTTTAACGTTGCCAAGTTGTTTTGGATTGGGTGAGCCCCTTTGCTTGGAGGAGAAAGGCAGGATCAGAATTACCAAAAAGGGGGGGGGACTCTCCTACTCTGATGGAGGAAGGCCACACCTTAAAAAGGATATTATAGCTTTGGAAAAAGTGCAAAAAAGGGCAACTCGAATGATAAAAGGGTTGGAACACTTTCCCTATGAGGAAAGGTTAAAGTACTTAGGGCTCTTTAGCTTGGAGAAAAGACGACTGAGGGGTGACATGATCGAGGTTTATAAGATTATGCATGGGAAAGAGCAGGTAAAGAAAGAGGTACTTTTCTCCCTTTCTCACAATACAAGAACTCGTGGGCACTCCCTGAAACTGCAGAGCGGCCGGGTTAGAACGGATAAAAGGAAGTACTTCTTCACCCAAAGAGTGATTAACACATGGAATTCACTGCCACAGGAAGTGGTGGCAGCTACAAGCATGGACGGCTTCAAAAGGGAATTAGATAGTCATATGGAGCAGAGGTCCATCAGTGGCTATTAGCCACAAGGTATAGATAGGGGCTTTGGGGCAATTGATGCTCTTTCTTCTTGGTGCTTGGGGGGGGCCAACAGTGGGAGGGCTTCTAATGTCCTGGCCCCACTGGTGGACCTCCTGATGGCACTGGTATTTCTGGCCACTGTGTGACCCAGAGTGTTGGACTGGATGGGCCTTTGGCCTGATCCAACATTGGTGTCTCTTATGTTCTTTTGTTCTAAAGGGGATGAGATGGTCAGACAGTGTTATCAATGCAAGTAACATGAAATTAAGCAAACTCCAGAGCATGATGGAAGACAGGAGGGCCTGACGTGATGTGGTCCACGGGGTCGCGAACATGGAACCTGTTAGTGTTTTTTGAGGGGGTGAACAAACATGTGGACAAGGGGGACCAAATAGATGTTGTTTACCTTGACTTCCAGAAAGCTTTTGATAAAGTTCCTCATCAAAGGCTCCTAAAGAAGCTCAAGAATCATGGGATAAAAGGACAAGTACTTTCGAGGATCAAAAACTGGCTAATTAAAAGGAAACAGAGAGTGAGTATAAAAGGGCAATTTTTGCAGTGGAGGGTGGTAAACAGTACTGCAGGGATCAGAACTGGGTCCGATGCTTTTTAACTTCTTTATTAATGATTTGGAGTTGGGAGTAAGCAGTGAAGTGGCTGAATTTGCGGATGACACACAGTTGTTCAGAGTGGTGAGAACCAGGGAGGATTGTGAGGCACTCCAAAGGGATCTGTCGAGGATGGGCAAGTTGGCGTCAACGTGGCAAATGGGGTTCAATATGGCCAAGTGCAAGGTGATGCACATTGGAGCCAAAAATCCTAACTATAAATACACGTTGATGGGGTCCAAACTGGCAAAGACTGACCAAGAGAGAGATCTTGGAGTTGTAGTATATAACTCACTGAAAATGTCGAGACAGTGTGTGACTGCAATAAAGAAGGCCAATGCTATGCTGGGGATTATTAGGAAGGGTATTGAAAACAGATCAGCCAATATCATAATGCCCCTATATAAATCAATGGTGCGACCTCATTTGGAATACTGTGTGCAGTTCTGGTCACCACACCTTAAAAAGAATATTATAGCTTTGGGAAAAGTGCAGAAAAGAGCAACTCGAATGATAAAAGGGTTGGAACACTTTCCCTATGAGGAAAGGTTAAAGCGCTTAGGGCTCTTTAGCTTGGAGAAATAACGGCTGAGGGGTGACATGATTGAGGTTTATAAGATTATGCATGGGATAGAGAAGGTGGAGAAGGAAGTACTTTTCTCCCTTTCTCACAATACAATAACTCATGGGAACCAGCAGAGCTCTGAGAAGCAGCAGGAGATAGAGCTGCTAGAGGGGTGAGGTTTTTTTATTTGCTTTCAGCTGAGGTGATTTAGCTGAGAGGGTACTGTTTGGGGGGACTGTGTTTGGGAGTGTGTGGTTGAGTTTTGAGTTGTTGCAGAGTCCTGGCTGCTTGCAATAAGAACATAAGAACATAAGAACATAAGAGATGCCAATGTTGGATCAGGCCAAAGGCCCATCCAGTCCAACACTCTGTGTCACACAGTGGCCAGAAATACCAGTGCCATCAGGAGGTCCAGCAGTGGGGCCAGGACATTAGAAGCCCTCCCACTGTTGACCCCCCCCAAGCACCAAGAAGACAGAGCATCACTTGCCCCAGAGCCCCTAGCTATACCTTGTGGCTAATAGCCACTGATGGACCTCTGCTCCATATGCTTATCTAATTCCCTTTTGAAGCCGTCCATGCTTGTAGCACCCACCACTTCCTGTGGCAGTGAATTCCATGTGTTAATCACTCTTTGGGTGAAGAAGTACTTCCTTTTATCCGTTCTAACCCGACCGCTCTGCAGTTTCATGGAGTGCCCACGAGTTCTTGTATTGTGAAATAGGGTGAAATAGGGTGAGAAAGGGTAATTGTTTGACTGTAATTGAGTGCCTGGGTTAATCCGAATAGCTGCTGGCCATAGCCTCTGCTGGGGGAGGCATCTATTTAAGGCAGCACCTCGCCAGAGGCATGAGCTGAAGGGTGAGAGCCAAAGGGCTCTGAGACTAGGTGCTCTGTAAGAAGCCCAGGAAGAGCCAGTAAAGCCAGGGCCCTAGTCGACTTGGGTTTCCAGTAATGTAAGTAGACTTCTACAAGGAGAACCACATAAATACAAAGGGTTTTAAAAGGGGGAATTTTATATAATTATTATTTTTAAAGCAATTATGAAGCCTGAATGCCAGGAGGGGGTTGGGGGCTATCCAGTGTTTTGCACGGAATGTCACATGTATTACTATCTGCCCACTGGAGAGAAGTCTTGGGTGTGTGCCCGGTGCAAGGAGCTCCTGGTTCTCAGGGAACAAGTTTGCTCCCTTGAAGCCAAGGTGGCTGACCTGGAGAAGCAGGGACAGTCAATTAGGCTCATGGAGAAGACACTCAGGGACCTGTTAGATATGTCCCACTCTGGATCTGGCAGCCCTGCCGCTGTCAGGGAGCATGAGGGTTGATGGGAAACGGCACCGTGCTGAGGTTAAGGGGAATGTGCCCTCAGAAGGGACCTCTTCCCCAGCTGGTGAGCGGGTATCCTTTCGCACAAAGGAACCAATCCTGATAGTTGGTGATTTGATCCTTAGGCAGGTAGACAGCTCGGTGGCGAACCCGTGTACTGACCGTATGGTGGCTTATCCATCTTTCTCCCCAACATGACTCAAAGCTGCTTAAGGGATCCCCTCCTCCTTCTCCACCATTTTGTTCAGATCGCTGGGTGGCCTCGGCCAGCTGCACGTCTCACCTTACCTTGCAGGGTTGCTGGGAGGATAAAATGTAGGGGAGGAGAATGAGGCGAGCTCCCCACTGAGGAGAACGGTGAGGCATACATGGACACTGATGATGATGAAAAACTTAGAAGCATGGGATCACAGTGTCGGTGTATAAGTTTCAGCACCTAGATCTCTAGGATCTACTTGACAGCTAACAGCTGTAATAATCTAGATTCAGCCAGTTTGGACTGGGCAATGCTGAGGCACAGTCAGAATGAGTCAGCACTATTCTGATTGGCTGGTCATGTGTATATATGTAGTAATGTACCACTGTATATTTCCCTTGTTGGTGGATGGAGTCTAGCGAAGCACTTTGTTGGAAAGCTGTAAATAATATAAATAAATTCCTGTACATAGTTACCACTGGACTGAGTAAGTGTGGTTTACTATTGGAAGCCTCTGGTGAGTGAAAGACTGCTGAGAGTGCAAATTAGACCAAGGTGCTGGTTCATACTACCACACGCACTGTGCGACAGGGTTATGGGCCCAGATTATTGAACCCAGCACTGAGAACTCAGTCCTGCACGTAGCACTACATTCTGGACTTGCCTGTGTGACTGTCGTGGTTGCTGACCAGCCCAGCAGTTTCCAGAAGGTCTGCAAAGCTGTCGAAGCCGAGAGCCGAGAGCTGTGGAAAGTTGCTTCTTCCTGGCGTGGAGGAGGAATATCAGCTCGGTCTAGCCTCTGGCATCAGTGTATATCAACACCAGAAGGTAACGAATAAACAGCTCGGGGAAGTCGAGGGAGAAGGTGAAAAATGGCCCAAGTCTCAACGACACAGTGGGTGGAAAAGCTCACCTCCTCGAATTATGATATATGGGCGCTCCGCATGAAGCACTACTTGATAAGAGAAGGTCTTTGGTTGTATGCAAACAACCCGCCAGATCCAGTTCCTGCCGGAGACGTACCGTCAGCAAGCTGCCAATGGTTCATTCTCTGTGTATATGATATGCCATGTGTTGTCCCCCCCCCTCTATATGCGCTCTACTCGGTCTGCACACATCTTCCCTGTTACTATGCATTCCTTTCCGAGTACGACAGCTCAGCTTTGAAGTAACGCTATCTAGCCAAGGCCACAGGTGGAAGAGCAGGAGATCTTTGCTTTGTCTTTAATTAGAAGAAGCCGTGGGAATCAGAACCTTATTGACAATGAGGTAACCGTTGCTTTCCCAAGGTTTAGGCGTGCAAAGGACCCTTTAGCCGCGTGCGGGAATTGTGGTTATTGGTTATTATGATTATGAATTTGCTTTAACCTTTCAATCTCATCCAGCTTATGTTATTCTGAACAGTGATCCTGTTCAAGTGCTTCATGGCTTCAATAAAGTAAAACCTTCTTGAAAGTGTGTACTGCATTGTTTGCTGTGGGGACCTGACACGTACCCAAGTTCGAGAGAGCTCTTGCCAGTACCAACTAATACATGTGGTGCAAGCTACCACTGCAAAGCAAGCCTGGAATGCTTTACAGGCAGTTTATGTGCACCGTTCAGCCGGGTCAATCATGTCTCTGACACACCGTCTCTACCGTAAAGTTCAAAAGCCTGGTGAGACAGTCAGAGGGCACATAAATAACTTAATTGAAATTTATCAGCAGTTGGAACAGAGAGGAAAAAGCATATCAGAGGAAGACCGTGTATTTTTGCTGCTAAGCTCACTTTCTTCTGAATTCGACATCCTTTTCACCTCTCTGGAAAATTTACAACCAGAACAACTCAATTTGCAATTCGTGATTGGACGTCTGCAGGAGTTTGAAGAGAAACTCAGAGAGCAGCATTCTTCAACAGCTTGGCACAGCTCCAGGACGGGGGAGGCTGAACGAGCCAGCTGCAAGCCTATCTGCGAGAAAGCACTTCAGAAAATGTTTCCAGTGTGGCTCAACTGCACACCTAAGACGGAATTGCCTGGAACAGAGGAAGAAAACAACCCAGCAAGGACAATATGAGTTTTCAAAGCGTCCCAACGTATCTCTTGTTGTTACAGGTATTGCTAAAAATAACAATATATGGTTGTTAGACTCTGGTGCAACGAAAATATTTTGCTGTGACGAAACCTTGTTGGTGAACAAGCAGCAATCTCAACTGCAACAGGTGAGTCTGGCTGACGGCAGGTCAGCAGAAGTTTTGTGTAAAGGAGAGCTGACACTTCCTGCACTAAATCACATGTTCAAAGACGTTCTTTTGTGTTCCCTCACTAGAAAACAATTTACTAAGTGTTTTAGCACTTGACAACGCAAAGTTTGAAATTGTATTTGCTAATGAGGTATGCTGCATAATGAAATGTGGGAGGGAAATAGCAAGAGCAGGGCTGCAGAATGGTGTCTATGTGTTAGATAGTTCTGCAAAAGCAGCCTCTGCCAGTGTGCCTGATAATAGGAATCCTCACAATGAATGTTTACACTTACTACATAGAAGAATGGGGCATTTAAGTTTCAATGCTTTAAACAAAACATTAGCCTTGACAGGTAGGCAAAATATAAAGAATTGTGAAACGTTTTTAGACTGCCAAATCTGCAAGCAGGTGAAAAGTAAAACATTTCCAGTCGCTCAGAAGAGTCAGAGAGAGTCTAAGCATGCTCTGGAGCTAGTACATGCAGATATAATAGGACCATTTCCTCCAAGTGTATTACAAAATCGTTTTGCCTTGATCATCACAGACGATTGGTCAAGGTACTCATGGGTGTTTATCCTTAAACATAAATCTGATGCTTTTAGTACGATAAAGTATTGGTACAAAAAGGTCAGAAACCAACTTGGTAACCTAAAAGCTTTTCAATGTGACATGGGAGGTGAATTCATGTCTAACCAAATGAAGTTATGGTTGCAAAAACAAGGTATTAAATTAAGAGTCTCTAATCCCTCTTGTCCTGCTGAAAATGGGGTAGCAGACAGGAAGGGATCCACATTGCAAACAATCATGTATGCCATGTTAACTGACGCTGATATGCATATAAGGTATTGGGCTGAAGCTCTGAAATGTGCTTGCTATACTAACAATCGTTCTTGGTCAAGAGTGATTGATAACATTCCTTATGCAATGCTTTATGGCAAACCACCAGACCTAAAATACCTGCGTGTATTTGGTTCAAAGGCCTGGGTCAATGTTCCTTTGGATAAAAGAAGAAAGGGTGGTGAACGTTCAAAACAAATGATTTTTCTTGGTTATCAGCAAGGTATGAAATCATACAGGTTCTCAAATGAACAAAATAATGTGAGTTTCAGTAGATCTGCTTCATTTTGTGACGGTCAGAACTGGGATAGAGTACATGCAAACACTTTGCCTAACAATACTACTGAACAAGTTGAGTTACCCATTACTCAAGATGTACAAGGTGAACCTGTGAATGTTATTCCAGGGAATAGTACAAACCAACCTGCAAGCTCTGAGAGTGACAAAAATGAGCAAAGCACTCCCAGGAGGTCAGGCAGGAGTAATAAAGGTGAACCACCACAAGAGGTATGGCTATGATGAGGTTGCAAATCATGTTTATGTCAGACAACCTAATTGTTACAACGATGTAATAAAGATGCCAGAACCTGAAAGGCAGGCATGGCTGGAAGCCATGAAAACAGAATACAAATCTCTTTGTGAGAACAATGATTTTGTTGTGTCTAAGTTGCAAAAAGACAAACAGCAATGTAATGAAGCTGATATATTCACCGAAGCACTGGATAAAGAAAAATTCCTAACGTTCAGGGAATGTCTGAATATGATTGTTAATGCTGAACCTTAGGGGGAGTGTCGGTGTATAAGTTTCAGCACCTAGATCTCTAGGATCTACTTGACAGCTGTAATAATCTAGATTCAGCCAGTTTGGACTGGGCAGAGCTGAGGCACAGTCAGAATGAGTCAGCACTGTTCTGATTGGCTGGTCACGTGTATATATGTAGCAATGTACCACTGTATATTTTCTCCTTGATGGTGGATGGAGTCTGGCGAAGCACTTTGTAGGAGAGCTGTAAATACTGTAAATAAACTCCCGTATATAGTTACCACTGGACTGAGTAAGTGTGGTTTACTATTGGAAGCCTCTGGTGAGTGAAAGACTGCTGAGAGTGCAAATTAGACCAAGGTGCTGGTTCACACTAGCACACGCACTGCACGACACACAGAACTGGAAGGGTCCATAGAGGCCATCTAGTCCAACTCCCTGCTCAGTGCAGGATCAGCCTAGAGAAGGGATGTCAAACATATGCCCCTCGGGCCAGAACTGGCCTCTCCAGGGCTCTTATCCAGCCCATGAGCAACTGGTCATTACAGAAGCTATGCATTATGTCCCTGTATACTGTCCTAGTGCTACTGAGTAATGGACGGTGGAAGTGGGAGGGCGGACATCAGGGAAATACTGTAAGAGTGTTCATGTTTAAAGCCAGTTTGGTGTCGTGGTTAAGTGCGCGGACTCTAATCTGGGAGAACCGGGTTTGATTCCCCACTCCTCCACTTGCACCTGGCTGGATGGCCTTGGGCAAGCCATAGTTCTGGCACAGTGGTCCTTGAAAAAGAGCAGTTTCCGTCAGAGCTCTCTCAGCCCCTCCAACCTCACAGGGTGTCTGTTGTGGGGAGGGGAAGGAGTCTGCAAGCTGCTCTGAGACTCCCTTGTGGAGTGAAGGGCAGGGTATAAATCCAATCTCCTCCTCTCCTCCTCCATGTTTGTATTTGGAGCAAGAAATAATACCGTCGGTTCGGATTTGCCTGTGTTCTTTATCAAGTTTATATCTCCCATACCTGGCATTACATTTTATGGCACACATAGCCTGGCCTGGCAAAGTGGCATTTATGTCAGATCCGGCCCTTGTAACAAATGAGTTCGACACCTCCAACCTAGAGCATCCCTAACGAGGGTTTGTCCAGCCTCTGCTTCAAGAGTGCCAGGGAGGGGGAGCTCACCACCTCCCCAGGCAGCTGATTCCACTGCTGAACAACTCTGACTGTAAAAAGGTTTTCCCTAAGATCCACCCGGTCCCTTCCTCCCTTCATTTAAACCCATTATTTCCAGTCCTCTTCTCTGCTACCAACAGGAACAGCTCCCTGCCCTTCAAATACCTCAAGAGAGCCATCCTGTCCCCCCTTCCACCTCCTCTTCTCCAGACAGAACATTCCCAAGTCGCTCGGCCTTTCCTCACAATGCTTGGTCTCCAGGCCCCCGATCATCCTCGTCTCTCTCCTCTGCACCCGCTCCATTCTGTCCACATCCCTTTTGAATTGAGGTCTCCAGAACTGCACACAGGACTCCAGGTGCAGCCTGACCAATGCAGTGTACAGCGGGACTATGACATCTTGCAATTTGGATGCTATATCTCCACAAGGAAAAGGGCCGGGGACATATACTTGTCAACACAATGGAGGCTGGTGATTCTGGCGGAGATCCTGATGTAAAACAGCATATAGAAAAAAGCCAGTGAAATGCTATATCTCATAGAATATGCAAATATTTACGTGAAATAGATGAAAATACAAATATAACAAGAAAGTACAACAATTTATAAGTGCAAACAGTGCAACAGGTAGCCAAATAACGAAGGCTCCGGATTCTTCTCTTCGTTTCTTGAATGTCACTTCATCAGAAGTAAGTATTCTTGACACAATCTTGTTGTCCTTATTTCTTTTCACGATGTAGAAAAATCAGTTTTACAAATCAAGAGTCTTGTACAATTTCAAATAGTCATCAAAATGATCTCATCGGGCACTAGTCAAACATAGCCACTGCTTCTCCATGCTAGACTCTGGATTTGTAAAACTGATTTTTCTGACATACAGTGATGCCGGGGCCAGACACCGGTTCTGATGCCACAAGCTTCTACAAGCCACAAGAGAGCCAGTTTGGTGTAGTGGTTAAGTGTGCGGACTCTAATCTGGGAGAAAGGAGTTTGGAAGCCGCTCTGAGACTCCAAGTGAAGGGCGGGGTATAAATCCAATCTCCTCCTCCTCCTCCTCCTCTTCCTCTTCCTCTTCTTCTTCTTCTTCTTCTTCTTCTTCTTCTTCTTCTTCTTCTTCTTCTTCTTCTTCTTCTTCTTCTTTCTTCTCGCAGCCCTTCCCTGAGGCATGTATGTCAAAGGAGATTTGAATAGGGAAGTGCCCCCTGAATCCAAAATAAGATTTGGACCCCCACACCTTATACACCCCCATCTTCAGCGGGCCCTCCCCTTCCAGGGGACACGTTCTGTGTGCTGGTCCAAAGCGCGGTTCTGGTGTCAGCTGCTCCAAAGTGCAGTGCCCCCAGGACAGTCACACAGGCAGACACTGGAGCCAGGCTGCACCCCAAAATAATATTTAGGCCACCCCAAATGACATATCCCCACGTTCTGGGGACTGGGCCCTGCAAGGTGACAAACAGTGATGCCCAGTCCAAACACCGGTTCTGATGCCACAAGCTTCTATTCACAGGCCTTCCACGAGGCCTGCATTTCAAAGGAGATTTTGGACCCCCACACTTCAAACACTTGTTCTGATTCCAGGAGCTTGACTTCGCAGGGGGCTTCCTGGAGGCCTGCATTTCAAAGGAGATTCGAATAAGGAATTGCCCCCTGATGAATGAGGATTAACACTCCTTACAGAAGCATCTATTACTGATAAGGACCTAAGATTGCTGAATTTGAATTCATTCACAAGTTCACAAGGATGTATGTATCAGGGCTTAAGGGATTCTTATTATACCATACCATTGCTAACATTCCACAACCATGTCCCAATCAAGCTGCTTAAGAAAGCACATTGCAGCTTTGCATCCTGACTTCTTTCCTATTCCTATTCAAGTTTTGTCTGAATGGACAAACTTTGAGAATTGAAAGCTCAGATTCGATTCCTAAAACCAAACTGATCTCCAAGGTACCACTTTGGGCAGTCCAGCTTTTGTATCCTGACTTCTTTCCTATTCATATTCAAATTTTGCATAGTCCGAATATGGCTTTCCATACTGAAATGTTGCAGTATAACATCCCATATCCCTACTTTCCATTGCTTGAGGTGTATTAGGTCCAGACCGCCAATCACACTTGGGTAGATTTTTGTATTGTTCTGTGCAAAACTGTCTGCCAATTACAAAGTTATTTACTTAACTTTTAAAACTTTTTTTAATATCACCTCAGCAAGGTGTCACCTGGGAAGTTCAGGGACTTTTCTTGGAAGTGAGTCTGGAAAGCCCCAAGTAGAAACTGGCCTAGTGAAAAGAATGTTGATGAGGATCCATGTCTACCTATTGTGTCATAGGGTCTAAATAGAATATTTACACTCGTGTAACCTGTTCCCTGGTGGCCTTCCTGCCCTTGAACCTCACGCTATAGTTAACTGGAAGTCCAGTATGGATCATGAAATAATAACTCATAGAAAAATTTGTGCTGCAGCCTTGTTTAATATACTTTGGAAGAAGTGTCACTGGAAATTTGAGTGTTCCCTCCTGGGCTGGGGGAGGGAATATTAACGTTCATGATTGACGTACAGCAACAATGTGGTTGGGAAGTGGATGCTTCCTCAGAAAATTACTGAAGACAGCTTCTGTGGCCTCTATGTTGCCGTGTCCTGAGCTTTGTTTTTCCTTTAGTCCATCATATAGATGCCAGTTGCCATTCTTTCCAAATTTGTGGAAGCAAACAAAATGTTGTCCTGTGTTATAAGTTATGCCAACAATCTTGTATCTGGAGAAGAGAAGAGATTGTTAAGTTTTGTGTGTACTCGCACATGTACTATCCTGTTGTGGTGGGGGGAAGGGAGGGATGCATTCCTTCTTTAAAAAAATGTGCCAGAGATTGTGACTGACCCAAGGCCACATCAGCAGGTGCAAGTGGAGGAGTGGGGAATCAAACCCGGTTGACCCAGATTAGAGTCCACACACTTAACCACTACAACAAACTGGCTCTCTTGTGGCTTGTAGAAGCTTGTGCTTTTGCACTTACAGGCCTTGGGGAAGGGCTGCAAATAGAAGAAGAAGAGGAAGAAGAGGAAGAAGAGGAAGAAGAGGAAGAAGAGGAAGAAGAGGAAGAAGAGGAAGAAGAGGAGGAGGAGGAGGAGGAGGAGGAGGAGATTGGATTTATACCCCGCCCTTCACTTGGAGTCTCAGAGTGGCTTACAAACTCCTTTCCCTTCCCCTCCCCACAACAGACACCCTGTGAGGTGGGTGGGGCTGAGAGAACTCTGACACAAACTGCTCTTTTTCAGGGACAGCTGTGCCAGAGCTTGTGACTGACCCAAGGTCACATCAGCAGGTGCAAGTGGAGGAGTGGGGAATCAAACCCGGTTCTCCCAGATTAGAGTCCACACACTTAACCACTACACCAAACTGGCTCTCTTGTGGCTTGTAGAAGCTTGCGGCATCAGAACTGGTGTTTGGACGGGGCATCATTGTATGTCGCCTTGCAGGGCCCAGTCCCCAGAGCATGGGGATGTGTCATTTCGGGTGGTCGCAAGATTATTTTGGGGTGCAGCCTGGCTCCAGTATCTGCCTGTGTCTGTCCTAGGGGCACTGCACTTTGGAGCAGCTGGCACCAGAACCGCGCTTTGGACCCGCACACAAAATGTGTCCCCTCGAAGGGGAGAGTCCTGTGAATATGGGGGTATATGATACGTGGTGGTCCAGACCTTATTTTGGGTGCAGGGGGCACTTCCTTATTCAAACCTCCTTTGGCATACAGGCCTCGGGGAAGGCCTGCGAATAGAAGCTTGTGGCATCAGAACCGGTGTTTGGACCGGGCATCACTGTATGTCACCTTGCAGGGCCCAGTCCCCAGAGCGTGGGGATGTGTCATTTGGGGTGGTTGCAAGATTATTTTGGGGTGCAGTCTGGCTCCAGTGTCTGCCATTGTGACTGTCCTGGGGACACTGCACTTTGGAGCAGCTGCCACCAGAACTGCGCTTTGGACCCACACACAGAATGTGTCCCCTCGAAGGGGAGAGTCCTGTGAATATGGGGGTGTATGATACGTGGTGGTCCAGACCTTATTTTGGGGTTCAGAGCTTTCCAACTCACTCTCCCTAGTGTTTCTGACTACATGAATAAGTAATGAATAAGGAAGTGCGAATAAGGAACCAACTTCAGCCTCCTGACGCTCCCCCACCGAGAGAGGGCCGGCCCCACACCCCTTGCCCGAGGAGTGCTTCTGACAGCTTACCTTTCTTTCCGCAAACAGCCTCACATTCATTTACAGATTTGAACTGGTTATCATTCCCCATGCAGCCTCCGTAGACAAAGTTCAGGCACTTCTTGTGTGTCTGGTCGTAGTAGTACTTGACGTTTCTTTCTTTGCAGGGCCCCTGGTCCATAGGAAGATTGCAGCGATCTGGAAGGGGAAGCAGAGAACGGGGAGAGGGAGGCACTGCCAGGGAGTGGGCAGCCTGGGGCCGAGCAGGGGCACAAGCGGATAGTGGGTTTACCTGGCCAAAACCTCCCCAAAGAGTTGCTGCCATCTCTAGGCTGGGAAATGTCTGGAGATTTGTGGGGGTGTGGATCCTGAAGATGGTGGGGTTTGGGAAGGGGAGGGATTTCAGCGGGGTATCATGTGATGTGTGAATGGGTCTACACGTGTCTATAGATGCGTGTCACCCTTCCCACCCTCAGTTCGGATGCGCAATGGTGTCACCTCTTACCACAGGCTGTGTCAGTGAGTGAGAACTGCCCAAGACTATTTAAAATGAAACTCTTCTTTATTAAGATTGCCAAGGCTAAAACACGAGGCAAACAGCCAGCAAGGCGCTAGTCTGATATCAAAAACGACGCAAGTCTATTTCCTAAAGATAACAAGCAATTAAACGGACATGATTTCAATTTTCCCTCCTCAAAGCATGTGTACAGGAGCTCCTAGGGCTAACCCAACAGCCATCAGGAGAGACAGAATCTCTCTGAGTTCCCAAGACTCAGGGAAGAACTGGAAACTGGAGTCCGAATTTATACCAAATCGATCAAAAGGTTTAACAAGAATTACTACAAAGGTTAATTACATCAGTTGACATAGATGTTTGGGTAATGGCGGGCTCCCTTGACAGGAGATGTCCCCACATTCTAAAGTTTATGACTTTTTTTTACAGAACAGCAGCAGGTAACACCTCAGATTCTGAATGACAACCATGAGATGTTTATGTTCCCTTGACAGAGAGGATGTTTCAGTGTGTCACCAGTGCTTAATAAGATAAAACAGAGATGACGCTGTCTGCAAGGTGCAAGTGGGGGTGTGAAACTGCTGTTTCCCGTGAGGCCCTTGCGATGCTAATGACTGGCATCCTTGACCGAATGGCTTCCCTGAAGAATATTTTATTGCTTTGAGATTTAGATCTTTCTTTACACCTGGGGTCATTTAAATCTATTCAAACTCTGGGAATGGAAGGTGGGTGGCAACCAGGTGCTCGTTTCCTGATCTGGCGGACGCCCTGCTAAACCAGTTCCTTTTGGGTCTCCGGGAACCCAAACTTCGGAGGTGTAATGTACTCGCCTCAACCATGTGCGCGACCGTTGGGCCATGCGGTCGTGCAAAAGCCGGAAGCTTCGTTCCTTGTGAACAATAGCCCAGCGGATCCTAGCCCGGTCCATCACACTCAAACAGCACCTGAGTCGGACGATTCCGAGAACAATGGTGCTCCAGGTCCGCCGTCGTCCCTCCCAGCAGCATCGCACCGGGGGTGCGCCATTGGCAAAAGACTCCTCTGCATCGTCTCCATGCGCCAGCTGTGGGGAAGCACACAAACGCCGGGGTTGCCATTTACGGGACGCCGTCTGCCGCTCCTGCAACAAGCAGGGCCATATCGGCAAGGTCTGCCGCTCCCGACAACAAACTCAGAAGACCTCAACTCACCAGACATCAGATCTACACACGTACCTGCATACCCTCTCAGCCCACCACCAGCCGCACCAGGTAAGCAACTTGCCCCCCGCTAGCCCCCATAAGGTGCACGTTACGGTGTTTATAGAGGGGTCCCCCTGCAGTATGGAAGTGGACTCTGGCTCTTCCTACTCTATAATTTTGGACGAAATACTGCGCTTGCTCTGCCCACGGGGGGGAGACCTCCTCTGAAGAAGCCACAGGGGTTTAAGTTACAGGACTTTAGCAAGAACCCTGTGGCGGTTAAGGGCTGGGGCACGTTTGCGGTGCAATTTAAGGATTTCAATGGACAATTGGACTTGCTGGTGGTGGGTTGAAGGCGCTCCAGTCTGTTGGGACTTTCGTGGTTCAGGCCCCTGGGTTTGCAACTCACGGGGGTGAATCAGCTCCGGGCTGAGGATTTCGCGGCTGTGTGTAATGAGTTCCCCAGGGTTTTTGATCGCACTCTGGGCCGTTACACCGGGGGCCCCATCTCACTTGAACTCGACCCGGCCATCCGCCCCATTAGGATCAAGGCCAGGCACCCGCCCCATAGCTATGAGGCCTAAAATCGAGGCAGAGCTGGATCGCTTGGTGGCCCAGGGGGTGTTAGAACCCGTAGCTTCCGCCCCGGTGAAGCCTAACAGCGACGGGCGAATCTGTGCCGATTATAAGTGCACGCTGAATAAAGCCCTCCAAGACCACGCGTATCCAGTACCAGTGGTCAGCCACGTGTTGGCCGCACTGGTGGGGGCGCGTATTTTTGGCAAGCTGGACTTGGCCCAGGCCTACCAGCAACTGCCAGTGGATACCGCCACGGCGGAAGCTCAGACGATAGCGACACACAAGGGGGCTTTCAAAGTACATAGGCTCCAGTTTGGGGTATCGGTCACACCTGGCATTTTCCAATCTTTCATGGACAATTTGTTAAAAGGTATTCCAGGAGTGCAGCCATTTCTAGATGACGTGCTCATCGCGGCCCCGGATGCCTCGACCTTCGCCGACCAGCTTCGGACTGTGCTTCAGCGTTTCAACTCGGCCGGTCTAAAGGTCAAGCGGGAAAAATGCCTGCTCGGGGTTCCCAAGGTGGAGTTTTTGGGATTCACCGTGGACGCCCAGGGAATCTACCCCACGGTTGACAAGACCAAGTCCATCACGCTGGCTCCCCCACCAACGTCCAAGGTGGAGTTGCA
Organism: Gekko japonicus; assembly: GCF_001447785.1. Classification (NCBI taxonomy): domain Eukaryota; kingdom Metazoa; phylum Chordata; class Lepidosauria; order Squamata; family Gekkonidae; genus Gekko; species Gekko japonicus. The sequence continues at coordinate 2,633 of NW_015169987.1, read as the reverse complement.
GGCTTTCCTGGGCCTGTTAAATTTTTATCACTCCTTTCTCCCTCTGAAAGCTGCAGTGGCGGAACCTCTGCACCACCCGCTGGACAAAAATGCACCGTGGGTTTGAGGACCGGAGCACGCTGCCGCCTTCCAGGCGGCAAAGGACCTTCTTGTCTCCAAATCGGTCCTTTCCCATTTCAATGAGGCACTGCCAGTGGTCCTCGCCTGCAATGCCTCTCCATACGGGGTCGGGGCGGTTCTGGGTCACCAGTTACCGGATGGCCGGGAGGTTCCGGTAGCGTACTATTCCCATACCTTGTCGGCGGGGGAGTGCAACTATGCGCAGATCGACAAGGAGGCGCTTGCAATTGTGGCTGGGGTGATGAAATTTCACCATTACCTGTATGGTCGGCCTTTCACTATCCTGACCGACCATAAACCGCTTCTTGGCTTCCTTGCCCCCGACCGCCAGACCCCCCAGATGACTTCACCCCAGGTGCTCCGGTGGTCTGTTTTCTTGGCAGGTTACTCCTATGTGCTTCTTCACCGACCAGGAAAAGTGATGGGACACACTGACGCTTTGAGCCACCTTCCGCGGCCGTCCACGGATCCACACCCGGCTCCGGCTCACCAGGTCGCACTGCTGGAGGCTCTCCCCGATCAGCCGGTGCACGTTCGTGAGGTGGCCCATCGCACAGCCCAGGACCTGATCCTTTGCCGTGTCTTGGACTGGGTGAGAAGGGGGTGGCCTACAGCCCCAGGGGGGGCAGACTTCATGGCATTTACCTCCCGCAAGGACAAGCTGTCGTCCCACAAAGGCTGTTTGATGTGGGGTGGCCGGGTGGTGATTCCAACTTTGTTAAGGGAACGAGTCCTCATGGCGCTACACGAAATGCATCCGGGGGTAGTCTGGATGAAAGCCCTGGCCAGAAATATCTCGTCCCGAGCCTCCCTGAGCTCCTGCCAGAGCCTGGGAGTCCTCACACAAGCCCTGGTCTCGGCTCCACTTGGACTTTGCGTGGCTATTCCAGGGTCAACTCTTCTTTATACCAGTGGACACGTACAGCAAGTGGCTCGAGGTCGTTCCGGTGCCATCCACCTCCTCCAGAGCAGCCATCCGGGCCATGTGGCACATTTTCAGTGCCCAGGGTATTCCCGACACCCTGGTCACCGACAACGACTCAGCCTTCACCTCGAGCGAATTCCAGGACTTCACACATTACTACGGAATTTGCCATCTCAGATCGGCCCTGTTCCATCCCGCGACCAACGGCCAAACCGAACGCATGGTTTGGACGACCAAGGATGCGCTCTGCCATTTGGACAGCAAGAACTGGGACTACAAGCTGGCCTATTTGGCCAGAGAATGACACCCCACACCGCGACGGGACGCAGCCCAGCGGAGCTCCTTTTGTGATGGCTCCTGACGACCAGGCTGGATTGCCTTCATCCCAATCGAGCCCCGAAGGAAGACCCGGCCACAGAGTCACCCAAGGCAGCCAGAGGGTTTTTCCCCCGAGGATCCGGTCTACGCCCGGAACTATGTCCAAGGGCCACCATGGATTCTGGTCCGGGTGGTGAGAGACTGGGGATCCAGGTCATACGAGGTCTCTAGCGAGGACGGCCAGATATTACACCACCACATTGATCGGCTGCGGCGGTGGGTACTGCCACACGACCCAGAGGACTTCGAGGACCCAGACACCCCGAAAACTCCCACTCCACCTCAGCTCCAGGACACCCTGGCCCGGCACAATGAGGTAACCTTCGATTCTCCAACAGACAGCATGACCGGGCCCCAAGAAGCAACGCTACCAGCACCACAGCCGCCAACATCGCCCATCTCTCAGCCGAGCATTACGGTGTCACCTTCTGCCCTGGTTCCTGCACCTCGTCGCTCAACGAGAACCCGTAAAGAACTCTCCTATTTGCAGGACTTAGTTTGTGGGTGACGTTTGGGCCAAGGTTGTTGCACATATAAACCAGCCTGCGAGCAGGTTAGTTAGTCTAAGGACTTTTCGCTGACCTGGCCGACAAGCTGGTGGCCAACAGGGAAGGGGTGGAGTGGAAAAGCCCGGTAGGAGGTGGAAGGGGTGGAAGACCAAGTCCCCCTGATCAATGCAGTGTACGGCGGGACTATGACATCTTGCGAGTTGGATGTTATATCTCCACAAGGAAAAGGGCTGCAGACATATACTTGTCAACAACATGGAAGCTGGTGATTCCGGCAGAGATCCTGATGGGTCTGCAAGGGGGTGGGCAGGCTTAATGCCTCCTTTTGTTAAGGCCTGTTGCACCCCCGAATTCAAGCCCTGCAAAACTCTTTTCTGTCGCCTATGGCACCAACTTGCCAAGCTTTGTGTCTGCAAAAGAAAGACGCCCCCCCCCCCCAGAGAGGGCCAGCCAGCCCCACAGCCTCGGCCCGGGGAGTGCTTCTGACAGCTTACCTTCGCTCATGCAAGCATGCTGGCACGCCTCTGCAGTTCTGAACTGGTTCTTATTCCCCCTGCAGCCTCCATAGAGGAACCACAGACACCTACTGTGTGTCTGGTCGTAGTAGTACCTGTTCTCGTGTCCATGGCAGGGCCCTTGCTTCCGTGGAAGAGTGCAGCAACCTGGAAGGGAAAGCAGAGAACGGGGAGAGGGAGGCACTG
>NW_015169986.1:9042-27279 GCF_001447785.1 Gekko japonicus | reverse complement strand
TGCCACATTGGGCAATGGTGCTCAGAAGAGCCACAAATGGCATGTAAAAGAGCTACATGTGGCTTCCAAGTATGACTGAGTCATATGCTGGTATTTTCCATTTACACTTGGGTACATCTTTGAGTTACTCTGCCGTAGGACTTAGTCACCATACTATGCTGTTCAAAGGCAAGGCTTAAGATGTGGCCTCTAATAATGGGAGTTGCAATCTACAGTGCTATAGACCACAGCTTTAAATGTCCATACCAATATATTTGTTGGATCTCAACCCCACTATAATGTGGGGTGGGCTGTCTGGAACTCCTCTTATAAGAATGGTTCTGTTGTGTACTAAGGATTCGTCATACCTAAAGTAGCCCCAGGATCTGGTTGAGCTTGTGTCCACAAACAATAGCTGGCTAGGATCCTGGAAGAGACCAATAGAGAAATAGTTTTATGTAAATAGCCTATCGTTGCTAGTGGGGTGTGGTTGGGGTGTGGTTGGGGTGTGGTTTTTCATGCTTAAAAACAGGCGGCTGCCTGGGATTTCGTGCTGCTTCTCCTTGCTGAAATCACTAATAAAGTAGAGCTGATCACTAGACCTGGGGTCTGTTCATCCATGGAACCCTATTTAACAGTTCTACCAGATAGCCAGACCACAACTTGCAAGCAAGCTTTCAGTACTTGAATGTAGAATATGTTATGTAGCAAATGGGAAATATAAATACCTTTCTTTTGTTGGATCTGAGACCTATTGGGAGAAAGGAGTGGTTTCAGCTCTACATTTCTATGGTCCTGGATTCTGCTGAAGGGACCACACCTTCCTATGGTTGGATTACAACTTGCAACTTCTGTGTTGGGATACAGATTATGCTCCATATCCCAGTACAAATGGTTCGCAGCCCATCCAGGGAGGAAAAAAAATGGCTTCCCTGTATGTGTTAGGAAAATGTCCTGTGTGAGACTCCTACACACATGAAAGTCCTGATTTATCAAAGGATTTTTTTTGGGGGGGGGGGTTACCTTGATGGATCATAGAAGTTTACTCTTCGGAGGTAGTTACAAGGGATGAACCTGCTTACAACCCAAGGAGTTATGTATAACTCTAAGGTCCCTGAAATGTCAAAGAGTGGGGAAATCACCATTCTTCTCCCTATTCCAGGAACTATTCTTTATTTCCAGAGTGGGTCTAACATCTACCAGAAAACAGCAGGTCCTGGGTGAGCCTGCTTTGGAAATGTTTCTGCTCACTCTAGAAGCCATGAATCCTATGAGGACAGAACACCATGGCAGCTTGCTGACATCTAGGAAGCACAGATCCTGTCCCATCCCTAGATTTAATTTAGTGAATTTTGTCTAAGCCAATTCCAAATCAAACCACAGGCGTTCACCTAGTATTGCGCTACAAGCCACAACAATATAAATCATGAATGTGTCTCCTTTGCTGTACAATCTATCCTAAATGAGCTGTAACTAGTAATGAAATAAGTATAATTTGTTAGGTTTGCTAAGACGACTCATATTTATTGCTTTCGCACATTTTCTGCAATGTAAAAAAAATTCTGATACTTTCTGGTTTTCCTTGTGAAACTGTTCACTCATTGATTCAAATTGTCCTCATATTTCCACTCCCAGTTACCCTCACTGATACGTACAGAGCGCCATGACATTATACTGCTCATTATGTGCCCCCCAGATTGCATGGGGTCATTGATTTGACTAACCCAGGATAGGATAAAGTTTTATTTACAGCTGAAGCCAGCAGTTAACATTTGAACTAACCCAGGAAGGAAGTAAAAATGGCACTAAAGAAGCTGGAACCAGAGAAAACAATGGTGCTGAATAGGAGTCTCTCTCTGAGCAATTAGCATACATTGAGAAAGCATCAGCCAACCATTCTGAGCCATTAACCTAACAAAGGCATTGTCAGCCATCATTAGCAGTAATGCTGTTCAGATCACAATGGGACACTTGGTATGAGACCCTGCAGGAACACATGCCCAGGAGGAGACTGTAATGACATCCGAAGACACAAAAGAAAGAAAGACAGAAAATGAATATAAAAATAGAGGAAAAGAGATAATTCTAGAGCCAGATAAAATAGCATTACAATAGAAACACAAAAATAAGAAAGTTTGTTGTGCTTTCTCTAAACTGTGGTACAAAAGACAACTTTTGATGCATAGCGGTTCACATGCAACCAATGAATGTGAAAATGTCTTTTGCCTCCATAACGGGAAGGGTTGTTACTTGCTGAGTTCTGTATCTGGGTACAGCAAAGTTGCAGCTGAATGACAAATTAGATACTACCAGGGGTCATTTCGTAGAAAAAGAGGTGCAGGAGCTCATTAGCATAACTCATTAGCACAACTTATTTGCATATGCCACACCCCTTACATCACCAGAAGTGTGTCAGAAGGCAACACCCATTGCAACTTACCTGGCTGCTTCTTGCTCCTCGTGGGCCGGGGCTGCTGGGAGCAGGAGGAGGGGCTTCTTACATGTGCCCACCCCCTGGGCTCTTTACTGCCGGAGCTCCGCTCCTGTGCTCTCCTGCAGGAAATGACCCCTGGATACTACATTTTTAAGATGTGTTGCCGAGACCCAAATCACTATCCCTTCAGTAGCTGCAGGGAAATGGTTTTTAAAGCACTGCAGGGCCCCAATTGAGACTGAGATGGAGGACGAGGAGGAGGAGGAGGAGGAGGAGGAGGAGCTTCTGCCTTCCCCCCTGCACAATTTTCCCAAACCAAAATGGCCATGATGAGGAGGCATTATTTGTCTCATTTTAGAGCTGCACATACATTATTCTGTGCACTAGCAGCTCCTATAGGGCAAACAACACCCCCAGGAGAATTTGGGCTTTGGAAAGCAGTGCACGGGGAGGCAGAAGGCCCTCCCCTTTGCTCCACATCCCCAATTTGAATTGAGCCACAGTGATTCTCTAAAAATCACTTCCTTGAAGTTGCAGGGAAAGGGGAGGGATTTCTCAGTGGGGGAAAGGGGGGGAGAGAAGTTTCTCAATTCTCTCTCATATACAGCAGGAACTATGCAAAGAAGAAAAAGAAGTGGCTACCTTGACCTGCCCCTAAAATAACCTAAATACGTTCCATATCCAAACAGATAGGCAACATACTAAACATTGGTATCTAGACTAGGGGTGGGCTTGAATTGGGAAAATGTGGTTCGGTTCGTGGTTGAACCATAAACCAAACCCTGAACCGGGAGGCTTGTTTACGAACCAAACCAGTTCATGTGATTCATGGCCTTGCAACCCCCCATTGAAAGGGATAACAATGGGGTTTGCAGAAAGCCCGAAAAAACAGCTGAGTGGTGGGGAGCAGCTTGCTCTCTGCTGCTCAGCTGTTTCGAGCTGTCTTCTGCAGTCCCTTTAAAGTTTAAAGGGACAGCAGAACAGCATGAAAAACAGCCGTGTGGCAGGGGGCACTCGCAGTCACTCAGCTGTTTCAGGCTGTCTTCTGCAATCTGTTTAAACTTTAAAAGGACTGCAGAAAAAATAAATAAATAAAGGACTGCAGAAGACAGCCTAAAAAACAGCAGCCAGCAGAAAGGGGAAGGATCTCCCAGGAAGGGACTTGAATTCCACCCTTCTGCTGGCTGTGGCAAGCCATGGCCAGCAGAAAGACGGGGGAATCTCCCAGGAAGTGACCTGCCTTCAACCTTTCTGTTGTCCATGGTGAGCCATAGCCAGCAGAAAGGGGGGGTGAAGTGCCCCCAGGAAGGCACTTCACACTTTCCATTTAAACCCTCATTTCTGCTCCCCATGGCTTTTTGCGGGAAGGAGAAAGCAGGTAAATGACCATGCTTTCTGCTCCTTGGGAAAAGCTGTGGGGAGCTAAAAGCAGGGTTTAAATGGCTAGGAGCAGGGATGACGATTACCGCTCTTCTTCGAAGGGCTCAGGATTGTGCACAACAGGTTAAACCGAATAATTTAATTTCAGTTTACAATAAAAACAACCAAACTTAATGATGGCATAAAATTGCACTTCGCTTCCTCCCTTGGGCAGATCAGGGACTGGTCATGGAGGAGGCCATGATGAGAGCCATAGTGTAGGCCATTGCTTCCCTCAACCATAGGCCTGGCGAAACATCTCTGTTTTACAAGCCCTGTAGAACTGAGCAAGGTCCTGCAGAGCATGGATGTCACCAGGTAGAAAGTTCCACCAGGTCAGAGCCAGGGCCAAAAAGGCCCTGCCTCTAGTTGAGGACGGCAAGATATCTTTGGGCCCAAGGACCACTATTTTCTGCTCCCGGTGGATAGCTACATAGAGCAGAAAGCAGTAGTGGTTTAAATAGCTCTGAGCCCTTTAAACTAAACAGCTGAATGGTGGAGAGCTCCCAGCAGCTCAGCTGTTTCTCATGAAGAGCAGAAAGCAGGAGTAAATCTCTACTTTCTGCTCTTCATGAACCATCATGAATCACCACAAATTTCCCCAAAATTTGTGATGAACTTCATTAGCTGGTTCATACCCATCCCTAATCTAGACATTGAAATAATGTCCTATAAAAAGGGGTTCAAGAGGAAGCATGGAAGCAATCACCACTAAACACCAATTAAAGAGAATGGTGGCATATATGTCGTTACTGTTGGGTATTGTATAGTGGTGGTGAGAGAACAGGTAAAATTACCTTATTACAGTAAGATGCACAGCTTCTGAATGGCTAGTAGCACCCATCTTAAGTATGAGCTATGGCTTCAGCAATTCCCACTGGGTCAAGCCAACCATCAATCATCCCCGTTCCTGCATGATTCTGACTAGCATACATTATGTCCCTATTGCTATGGCTACTAAAGGAAAAGAAAAATGGTGGAACAAAATTCTCTGAGGGGAAATGTGACCTTGGATTAGTCACTATCTTTCAGTTTAGTCTGCTTTATAGAAATGTTGTGAGAAAATACAGGAGAGTGGTGATATACACTGCCCTGAGCTCATTGGAGTAAAGATGGGATTAAGTTGGAGGAACATGTATGATGCCCACTGAACAACCAATTAACGTTCTCATACTAACAAGAAGTCATGTGATGTTTGTGTTGGTTCTGTGCTGTGAGAAGAATCTTTGCCTTGGCCATGGTGACTCTTAACAACCCTGTCTATTACTCCCTTGTAACAACCCCCCCCATTTCCCTTGTCTTGAATATTACTTAGTGGCTGCCACATCTACATCCATACCAAATTCTCTCATGACTGGTTTATCTATTTATTTTAAATATTTATATGCCATATTTCTCCCACATCAATGAATCATCATTGCTTCCATAAGCATTTAAGAATAAACATGCATATTTTCTTGTATACCCTGCATAACAGATAAAATGGGACAAGAGGATCTGGCATAATTTTGTATTCCCTGCCCCCCCCTGGTTAGCAAATAATAATAATAATAATAATAATAATAATAATAAGAAGAAGAAGAAGAAGAAGAAGAAGAAGAGGAAGAAGAGGAGGAGGAGGAGGAGGAGGAGGGCTTCTTCTCACAGTTAGGAGCTGTGCTTATCTCCCACCACATAGCCTAGCTCCTGACTCCACATCAGTGAAAGCTTCAGAATCAAGGTTAGGTCTGCCCCTGCATTAACCCACCACACACAATTACTACACATGATAGTGTAACAACAGAGATTGAGGTCATCCTCAGCCATTCTCCTGAAAGCAATCCTCCAGTGATCTCTGGCTGTTTTCATAATTTTGAATATTTTACCTTCCTCTTATCTTAGACATCAGCTTCTGATGGCCTCACATGTTTCCACTGCTGCCAAGGCTCCCATGATAGTACTGTGTTCTGCATTCAAGTTGGGTGCCGAGACAACCAAAGTCATACTAGCAGTTCCCACGGTTTTATGGGTATGCTATAATACCAGTAACATTTTAAATCAAACAATGTAATCTTAACAATGTAAAGCTGTTGACTCCCAAAAATTTGCTCTTGATCCAAGGGTGACATCATGGCCCATCCCAGTTCCACTGAGGCAGACTCTACAGATGATGAGTCCCTCTCAGAATCTGAGATCTCTGAGGCACAAGTTCCTGTGAAAACTCCACAGCTGGACCCATGATCCTTCCCCAGCAATTAGGTCTGGATCATCCCCAGAAAACAGACCAGGAACCACATGAGGAGGCCTGCAGTCTGTCACCATCTCTCAACATCCTGGAACCACCGCAGGAGCCTTGCAAGGTCCTGTGCCCACAGAGTCTTCCTCAGAATTTTCGGAATCAAATACAAAGGAGAAGCAGAGTGGATGCAGGTACCTCATGAAGAACTTATAATAAGCAACCTGCAATCTGCCTCACTCTAGCCTCTCCCATGAAGAAGATGTTGCTGTCCAGGAGTGGCAGCTCCACCCCCACACTGATCTGCTTCAGAACAGACCCCAGCAGGGGCAGTTTCCCCTTGGTGCTGCTGTGGCAGGTAGCCCAGCCAGCAGCTGTAGGGAACATCCCCATAGCCAGAAATTTTGGGTTGGTGGGGCATGGGGAAATTTTGTGAAGTAGCAGGGGAGGGGGGAGGGAGGAGGGAGAGGCATGGCTGCATGTCTTTCCTGAACTCTAAGTGGCAATTTCACTATTTGGAGTTCAGGAAAGGTGTGCAGCTGCCCCTCTCCCTCCCTTCCTGCAAGATTTAAAGGGCCCTCCAGCAATGTTCCCTCTACGCTGTGGAGTCCTGTGGGCAAAAATTCTACTTTGTGAGCTACTGGCATTAAAGTTGTGAGCAAGCGATTTGGCTACTGCATCAATTAGTTTGCTCTAGAGCCAACCTTCCTGAGCTAAGATAAAAATCTGTGATCTGGAGGCTAAAAAACTGTGGGCTAGCTCACACTAACTCAGCTTAGAGGGAACACTGCCCTCCAGATGATCGATGGGCCTGTCAATCAGCTGGAGGGCACTTTTAATGTCACAGGACGGGCGAGGGAAGGGGAGAGGGGCAGCAGCTGTTGTGGGGCATGCCCCACTGTAGATACAGGTCTAGTAGGGAAGGGGACAAAGGCAATGTCGCACTCAGAAATGCCTTAACAGCAGCAATGGGGCCTGACAGACTCAGGCAACAGGCTCCATATGGGAACAGGCTAGAGTAGGAAGCCATCAGCAGTTGGGGCCTCCTGGGGCTGGTGGTGGTAGGCAGAGAGGGCAAAGTAAATGGTAAAGGTTCTCTTGCTCGAAAGCCAGTCAAATCCGACTCTAGGGTTGTGGTGCTCATCTCCGTTTCAAAGCCAAAGAGCCAGCGCTGTCCGAAGACATTTCCGTGGTCATGTGGCCGGCATGACTAAACACCAAGGCGCACGGAACGCTGTTACCTTCCCACTGTAGTGGTACCTATTTATCTACTTGCAATTTCTTGCTTTCGAACTGCTAGGTTGGCAGGAGCTGGAACTAGAGACAGGAGCTCACTCTGTCATGTGGCATACTCGGGTCTTGAACTGCTGAACTACCGACCTTCCAGAGCCTGCAGTTCAGCGTCTTAACAACTTGAGCCACCGCAGCTCCTAGAGAGGGCAAAGTGTGGCATAAAAAGGGAGGCTCCACACAGGGAGGCCATTGGACCAGATTCCCTCATCAGACCTGCCCCTGAAGAGATGTTGCCTTGGCTCCTGCCTGCTTGATGCTTTCCTGCTTACATACCCTGACTCCTGCCTGCCCACTTGGACACCTGCCACCAGACTGAGTTCTGCCTGTCCACAGCAAAGCAGGACATGCTGTTGTTTTTAAAAGATTATTTTTTTATTTGACAATTTGCATTTAGTACAACCAAGAAATACATAAGCATGAAACATATTGCAAAATAATAACAACAACAGCAACAAACAGCAAATGCCACCTCAGCTTCATGTAATGTAGTCTTTCTGTGACAATTTCAATATCCTATTTAATTTTAAGTTAGTTCTTGCTCAGAAAAGTCTGTGCTTTGTGTTCTTTCCAAAGTCTTAAAGAATAGAGAACACAAAACTGTCTGAGTAAGCACAAGCTTGAAAGTAGATTACTGAACACTGGAATAAACACAGAGTAAAATGAAATGTTACCATTTAAGAAAAGTAATGATATGAATATAGCAAAAACTTGCTCCATAAATGAAGACATTTCCATGGCGTATAATCCTTAGACACCCCCCATGCTTTTGTCCCTCCCCGAAATTTGAAAGAGTTGGAAGTGATAGATGAAAATGCTCCGTACAATACTGTGTTCACCAACCTGAAACTGTTACATTAGGGATACATTAACAGAGCACTGCTTTGTAAAATTTTATGGTGCCTTGTAGTAAAACAATGGATAGCTTTGTACATCCTTGTGATGGATATTATAATTCCATAGGTGCAGGCACTGTAACCAACACTAATTGCAAGAGTCTGGAATTATTTATAGCTATCAAGCAGGATTTTTTTTATTAAATGAATGTAAACAAGGATTTCTGTTCACATATTTCATTTGTGTTCCACTGTAGGGATGTCTATTTGGATATTTTCAGTCTGAATATATATCTGAAAAATTCCATATGGGTATACCTGGGGCAGAATTTGGAATTCTCAGAATACTGATAATCAGGTCCTGAATATTTCTGGAAATATTCAGGAATATCCAAGGCCAGCATTTTAAGGCTCTCGGGCCTGTTTTTCTTCCATTTAAGAGGATTCCCTGGAAGCGGGATGGAGAGGAGGCAGCTCTTCCATGCAATGGGATCAGATGCTAGGGGAACACTATAAAAGTCTACCCAATCATGACAATTCTGTCACAGCCTTCTGTGGCCCTTTGAGCATGGGCAAAGAGGATAAAAAGCAGGCCTGTCTGCACTGTGACTCCATTGCAGGGCTAGATTTTTGGAGTGGTGTGCTGCTGCTGTACTGATCTGTATGTGCCCTGGATCAGTTCTCGTCCATGCTGCTGCCAGCTGGGGAAGACCTTTTTCTTGTTATGTCCCTGGACATCTTCAGGACTGGTTTGCCAATAACAGACATTGTTTTAAAATATTGATTAAAATATTATTTCAAGGGGTTTTTTTTAACCTGGGGTTACAGTTGGAAGGGTGCTTTGTTTTCTTTGTGCTTCTTTTTAAGAATGTTTTTTTCTCATCACACCGAATCCTAACACATCTGCTATTGTCATTTGCCTGCTTATGTCAATGGGCATCTGAAATCACCCCACTTTCCAATATATAGGACAGATGGACTTACATTCTAGCTGTATCAGAAGAAGTGAGCAGTTACTCACGGAAGCTCATAGCCTACCACAAATTTTGTTAGTCTTCAAGGTGCTACTAGACGCTTACTCTTTTCTACTGCTTTAGAACAAGATGGAGGCATGGGGAAACTTGTAGGGATTATTAAAATTAATCTCCTCTTGCTGTTTGTGATGAGCAAGAGACTTTATCTGTAAGAATGCAATGAGTAAAACTACATAATTTGGATAATTCACTTTACACCTCAGGAACATCATACATTTGCTTCCAAAGTTAATGCAATGATGGTCAAGTGTTTTCTTAGCTTTTTCCTGAAAAGAAATTTTAATTTTCTCTAGGCAGAGGGGTGAAAGAACCATTTGGTGTTACTTATAATTTTTGTGGAATGTAATTGTTTTATGGCCTTTGGTTTAGTGGTTAAGTGCACGGACTCTAATCTGGGAGAACGGGGTTTGATACTCCACTCCTCCACTTGCACCTGCTTGATGACCTTGGGCAAGCCATAGTTCTGGCACAGCTGTTCTTGAAAAAGAGCAGTTTCTGTCAGAACTCTCTCAGCCTCACCTACCTCACAGGGTGTCTGTTGTGGGGAGGGGAAGGGAAAGGCGTTTGTAAGCTGCTCTGAGAGTCCTTTGGGTAGTGAAGGGCGGGGTATAAATCTAATCTCTTCTTCTATGTTTAAAAAGCTGGTAGTTACCAGATATCAACATCAAATTGACATGTAACTTCTGAGCACAATGCTGAAGATGTGAGGACCTCACCCCATCCTTCAGCCGAGACCCCCTTGGATAGTAGGGTCTCCATCTTATTTTGGATTTAGTAGTTTTAATAAGTACCCTCTTTTACAGCCTCAGGAGATATGAAATCTGGGTCTCATAAAGGCAGCTATGACACTGGAAAATCCCATGAAAGAAGAGGAAGGGTGTGCTGGAATTAGAAACTGATTAAGTGCAGTGTCCCTGTTTTTCAGCACTGGAGACATCACCCAATATCCTGCCATACACCACAGGCATCTGCCCAGCTCAAGGAAGTTGCTATTTCATTAACCAACTCCTGGTTCCCCTTTTTCCTTTTTTACTCAATCAAGAAGGGCACTCAAGAAACCAATTTGCTTTCCCATGCTGTTTCAGGAAGTATTTTGTCTCACCCAAACTTTTGTCTCCATGCAAATCTGTCTGACTTCAACCTAATTAAAGTAGGAAAATCATGTAGTCTCGCCCAGGCTCATTGTGTCCATGCAGATTTGGGTCAATAGCGTAATGTTGCCCTGCAAAAGCCTTACGCAGCATCCATAAGGCTATGGACTATAACTGTAAGCTGGACTGTACAATACGTCTGCCAAGGTATTGGACTGTGTGGTAGTCCAAAGATGGTGCCAACCTCCTGGACTGTAGACACATGCCCAGACGGCTGAGAGAACTCTGACACAAACTGCTCTTTTTCAAGGACAGCTGTGCCAGAGCTTGTGACTGACCCAGGGTCACATCAGCAGGTGCAAGTGGAGGAGTGGGGAATCAAACCCGGTTCTCCCAGATTAGAGTCCGCGCACTTAACCACTACACCAAAGGGAACCTGAGCATCCCTGCAAAGACTCCATAGAAAATCTCCGTCTCCATCATGCAGGCACTTTCCCCCACCCACTCACCTTCACCAGATGCTGCATGTCCTCTCCACTGTGAAACAAAAGGATTTATGACATGAGCAGATTAAGCAGCTGTCACATCCATCCACCACCCATTCTGATAACGCAGCTGCTGATCATTGAGCCATTACAACTAACAACCATCTATGGATTCGGAACACTACTACACTTTTTGTTCCTTTGTCTCTCTACAGGTATCACCATTAGTTGAATGTCTTTGCAATTGCCCAACCATTAATCCTAGTCTCCTGGTCATCTCCTGACCATTAATAACTGGATTTTTCTTGAATTCCTGGGGACTACCTGACTGATAAAGGGTCCCTCTCCCAGTCACTTTAGGGTACATAAAGAATACCTCTCCGCATTGCTCCCTCTCTCACTTCCTACCTACCTGACCCCACCCTACCTTGCTGACTCCATTCCCAGCACTGTTTGGAGTCTCCCACGTGTGTTGCTGGTCAACACACAACCCATTCCCTAGTATTTTCCCCTGTTTTCACTGCAGAATCACCTTGTCATGTCAGACAGGTAAAGTATCACCCCCATCAACGGTACCTTCCTGATAATGCAACTGTCTCTGTACCTTTCTATCTAAATTTCTTAGCTCTGTATTGATTGAGTGTGTGCTTGTTTCATTTTATATTGTATGTGTGTGATAATTATTTATTAAAAAGGAATCACATTTAAGATCTACTCTGCATCTATTTCTGGTGGATCTGGATAAGTTGGACTCCAGTATACACAGGTTATTGTTCCCTTAATTAAAGCCATTGCTATTTAATATTCGAAGCCCCCCATTTTATTAAAGAAATAAGGCAATTTGGCTAACACTAATCAAGGTATTTTCCCACTTTCCCCCACCAACTTTTTACAGCCATTAACTTTAAGCCAGCCATTGAGATTCAAACTTTTTATCTTGGTCCAATCAAAGGTCAGGACAGCCAAACCCCCACCAACCCTGGGGACCATCTATCTATAAAAGAAGACTACCTAGACCTAGAAAATGGTTCCTCAGATCTCTGGTCCAGATTTCTGCTGGTCTGAACTCTGTTTCCCTCAGAGAACCCCTGCAACACTCTACAGGTTTTCCCCTCCCTTTTTCCTCTTAGCTCTGATCCTTGGACCTCAGCTGCATCTACTCCTGGACATCATCAGACCTCAAGCCCAGGATATAAGATTGTATGTCCCTTCCCTAAAACTTACCAATTTCCTCCCTTCTACGTTCTAAAAGTACACCCTCTTGCTGGGGTATGTGTGTGCCTAGTGTAGATTATTTACATTTTTATTCTTATTTTATTTTATTTTGTATACAATAAAGCTATGTATTTGTGTTTGCAATAGTTCTCTCTCTGCATAGTTTTATTTTGGGGTATCCCCACTGTCAAGTAAACACAAGGTCAGACCCCATGGGTGCTCAGGGCAGGTGCACACAAGAACCAGGCTATTGTTATAAAATATTGTTAAGTTTGTTCAAGGATATTAAGAAAGAAAAATAGTTATTGCCAACACATTACTCAAAAGTCATACAGAACAAAAATAACAAACCTAGCTTCAACTACCTAACATTGTACAGAGCTGTGTTAGGTGGCACCATCCTTAATTTCATTTAGAAGGCCTCAAATAGTGTTGTCTACATTTCTAGCAATTGCAGGACATAGTCTTGGGCCATAGTCCATGAAAATCTCAGCTAGCTTCCTTCTTCCTGGGCCACAACTCAAGTTATAATTTTTGGCCCATCCAATCAGGCAATGGTGACATTCAATCAGAACAGGTCTTTGAGTGAATCCTCTAGGAGATTACATCACATCTCTCCCCCCCCCCACAGATCACATGTTCTCATGAGAAGTTAATTAACCGGCTTCCATCTTTGGCCTTGAAGAAGATGTAGGCAAAAAACAACAACAAAACCCCAATTAGCAACACCTGCAAATCAGTACAGGCTCATCACCATTCACATTAACCCTTGATGAGGTGGTGGGAAAGGTGCTTTGCTTCACACCAACCGAGATCCACCCTGGTAAACATAGGCTACAAGGTCTCATGTTATTCTCGCATTAAAATGGAATCCATTTAAATGCTAATTTCCCCTCCTCTGGGTCCCGTTTGAGTAATAAAGAAGACTGTAACAGGACTTTACAACATGTCATAGTAACTTTTTGTAGCGTCCAGCCTGAAGAAGAGTTCTGTAGAGCTCAAAAGGCTGCACACATGTCATTTTGTTTGTCTTAATAAAAGGTGTTATTGTGTTCTGGGTTTCTGATTTTTTTTCTTTTGGACCAGCATGGCTGACAGCTTCCTAGAGGGCTTTTAAACTAGACATGCTGGAGATACTTGGGAGGTTAGGCTACTGCAATATCTTATTGTACTGTAATCATTTGTTAGTGACCCATATAAATTGTTACTGTCCACATTTGAGTTTTTCTTTTATGTATTTCATTTGTATATGGGTTTTTTTTAGTTACATTGCATGAAATGTGCTAGAACTCTGCATGTTTCTACTACCCAGGTTTATGCATTTTATGTATCTTGCATAATCTTTTCTTGGTCTGAAGGGTTTATTGCTTTGGTGTTATTTTATTTTCTGGGTTGTGCATTGTACTTACTAAATCATTTCCATTTTTTAAAATCCAACTAATGATTCTCTGCATGTTTCTTACATGTTAGTGCTGGCCCACCAAGGCAAAAGTAGGACCCAGACTTTTACGGAGCATTTTCAGTGCTCATGTGGCTACCTTCCTTTTGAAGGAACAGATTGGTATGAATCGGACCTTTGCATGATCAGAATGCTCAACTCACAAGTGACACTTCTGTGGGGGATGGCTCTACCACACAAAACCTATTATGGTACAAGCATGTGTGAAGTAGGTAAATAAGGAAAGAGCACAGCACATGATGACAGCATCAACATTCGGCAGAACTGCAAGACTTTCCTGCTGTTATCACAACTTGCTGCCAAATTAAAACCAACACCCTCCAACAATTGCAAAGAAATCACTTTTCTTAAATTGTTCCATATTGCAAATGATGTTCATACATGATCTCTCACTGTTTTCCTACAGCTCTCCCCCTCCCCCATCTGCCATCCACTTAAACTACCTGACAGGAAACTAATTAACTTATGAAAGAGATACTTTCCCTAG
This sequence comes from Gekko japonicus, assembly GCF_001447785.1. NCBI lineage: Eukaryota > Metazoa > Chordata > Lepidosauria > Squamata > Gekkonidae > Gekko > Gekko japonicus. The sequence goes on along the minus strand of NW_015169986.1, from coordinate 13,335 downwards.
TTTTCTTGATCCTTCTGAGGAGTGATGGAGGGGAAAGCAGCACTGCTTCTCTCTCCGTTTTCTCAGCTCATTTTGTCAGCCTGTCACCCTAAACTAAGTCTGTTCAGTAAAACTGAATAACAAATGTTTTGCACATTTTCACCCCACTACTTGGCAAATGTAATTTGACCCATTCAGCATGTGCCAGTTGATTAATGGGACTTACTGTACAGGTGATAAACTGCATGTATACTTCAACTGAACCTAATTTAAAGTGATACGTGAACTGTTCATGGTGACCCTGAAGAATACACAGTCCCAACAATCCAGTAAATTATGAGCATGCATCACCAGTGGTTACCTGGCCAGGCAACAACTAAATGACAATTGCATAGAATTGTGAAAATGCTATTAATGTGAGCATATGAAGTTCTTGGCTCAAGAGAAAACAAACGCACTGAGCTGGGTAATTTCCATTTTTGGATCTGTTGCCCACCAAAAACACAACAACATTAGTTCCAGGTTTCAGTTTTCTTATCTGACATATTCATGTGGATCACCCCCAGGAATGGTCATGCTGAGTCAGACCTACTTGCTGTGTGCCATCACATCCATGGGAACGTTCAGCATGGAGGATTTTATAGTATACAAACTGGTCCAACATACCATCTGGTCTTTTAATTGACTGCTTCTCATGTAAATGCAATCATCCTTGGATGCCCGTTTATCCAAATTTCTGCGTATCTAAAAATTATTGGGTGAGAATTAGAATAAGATTTTCCCATGGTTGTGTTCCCTTGTTATTTTAGAAGTTCACTTCCTACTGTGATCAACTCTTTCTTAATTCCAGTTAATGAAGAGAATTTCTAACTTTAATTCCAGAATTAGACCATGTGTTATTTAGCACTCTTGATTAATTTGCAGTTTCTCTCAGTCCCTATTAACAGCAATGCACACGGACACTGCTCAAAGACAATCTCTGTGTGTAATGTGTAATGATATCATTACATCAAGACTATTAAGATGCTGCATTCTATTGACAGGCATATGCACCTTTGCACATTAGTAAAACATCCCTTGGAAAAGAATCTTGACACAACTTTGCATACAAATATATCTCTCCTTATATATAATTGAGTAAGAACATTCTATATGAACATTCTAAATTTGGCCCCTTTAGTGTATGGACGCTTGAACTGTCAGTCAGAAGACGCTGGCTGGGTTGACTGGCTGCTTTGTGCAGTCCCGCCCAGCATTTCAAGGTCTTTTGCATATGGAAGCTGATTGGACTTCACTGCATTCCACACCTCAAACTCACCCCCCTCCCCGCAAGGCAGTTGGAATGTCAGTTGCATATTGAACCTTCAAGGTCTTTTGCATATGGAAGCTGATTGGACTTCACTCCATTCCACACCTCATACTCCCCCCCCCCAAGGCAGTTGGAATGTCTGGTGGTGTGTAGGTCCCAGGATCATGTTTTAAAAGCTGCCTGGGGAGATGGGGACCTCAGACAGGTTACAGTGCCATAGACTCCACCCTCCAACCCAGCTATTTGCTCCTGGGGAACTATTGTTGCCAATCTTGGCCCAGCACCCATCAAACCATTCTCTTCAACCCCCTGCTGTGCAGCACACTTTCCCCTAGGGTTGCCAAACTCCAGGTGGGACCTGGAGATCTCCCACTGCTACAATTGATTTCCAGATGACAGAGATCAGTTTCCCCTGGAGAAAATGGCTGCTTTGGAGGGTAGACCCTATGACATTATACCTGCTGAGTCCTTCCGCCCCCCCACCCCGCCCAATGCTGCCCACTACAGAATCCACCCCCCAAAACTCCAGGTATTTCCCTCCTTAGAGCTGGCAACCCTACATTCCCATCAATGCCTGTTGGTAGGCAACTAAGCTTGGTCCTGTCACCTACTTTGGCCTTTGGGAGAAAACACATTGGGGCCAGTCCTGATAGGGTTGCCAACTCCAGATGGGAAATTCCTGGAGATTTGAGGGATGGAGCCTGAAGAGGGTGAGGTTTGAGGAGGGGTGGGACCTCAGACAGGTACACTGCCATAGACTCCACCCTCCAAACCAGTCAGTCCCACATAGGGAACCATTGTTGCCAATCTCCAGGTGAGGGCTGGAGAGCACTCAGAATTACAACTGCTCTGCAGAAGGGAGGGCAGAAGTCAGCTGAAGTCAAAGGGGCAGATAATGGTAGGTTGATGGTTAGCTGGGACTCTGTCATTATACCCTGCTGAGGTCACCACAGCAAAATGACACTGTTTGCCCAAAGCCAGAGCACTCCCCCAGAGCCTCTTTCTAGATCTCGTTGTATTTATTTCCACAACGGGCTTTACTGCTAGTGTATGTGTGTGTGTATATATATACACACATATACATATATATATATCTTTTGTAGTAGTTTATCAGCATGTATCCATATCTCGTCAGTGCAGAAAAGGAAATAAAATGGAATGGAAGGAATAGAAGGTAATGGCCAATGGCACATGTATGGTGCTCTGTGCAACGTTTGGAAATAAAATGAATAATAAATAATTCCTAATCCATCAGCTCATTGTGGAAAACAGGACTATGAATCTGCATTTAGAAATACTCAGCCAAAATGAAAGCCCAAATTAGCTGTTTTCAGTTAGCTCAGGGATATCCAAACCAAGCCAAAATACTCCTGAAATTCCAGGAGTAACAATAATTTATATACTGGAATTTATGGAGTATTTAAGATTCTGGGAAACACAAGACTAGGGCTGGAGGGAGAGGAAGTGGCCTCTGGCAAACACCAGTCAGATGGTTGGTGTGGCCCTTAAAGAACCATTATTTTCTATGGGAAGACCTGACCTCCAAGTTCAGAAGGCCAACGCTATAAAAATAATGACCTTCTAAGATTTAAAGAACATATGTACTGCCAAACAGCTGAGGGGCACTCTAAATATATGGCAGTAGATCTGGACTAGGGAGTCCAGGAGCCCTGTTTGCCTTCCAAAGTTTAAAGGGCCATTATTTTCAGTGCAAGATATACCTGGCCTACAGACTCTCCAGACATCCACTGAATATCATGGTCCAGGCTACCCCTCCCATCACAGGAATAGTGAGGAAGGAAGAGGAGAGAAAGTGATCATCCAGATGGTGGTGGCCAAAACAATGGCCTTGAAGTTCCAGAATCTGAAAAATGTACCCAAAACAGAATCCTAAATTAGTAACAACATTCCTGAAAGTTCAAAGCAGTTCTCAAGCTCCAAGGAGACTATTAATATGATATTAAAAGACTGAAAAAAGAACAAAAAACTGAAAAGGAATAAAAAGAAATGTTTTGCCTCGTACCTAAGAGAATGGTTCCATTTCAGTTTCAGTTTATTAGGTTTAAAAGCCTATAGGCCATACACCATAAAAGTTAATGGTTAAACTTTTTTAAAGGTTTTAAACATTTAAAAAGACAGTATAACAGAACTGTGCCACATCTATTACACGATTATTGCACAAAGTACTCATCAGAAGTCTCTCACAACTGCATGTTTTGGGTGGGCAAGTGAGTCTATAGTTGCTAATGGGCAGTCACAATAGCACTGACTTGCTGGAATGCCCTGAAAATGACCCTTCATCTGTGCAGATGGGAATGCTTTGCAGCATGCCACCATACACCGGACCGGGAAAAGATCTCCCGCAGATAACAATGAAGACTAGCTAGAGGGTGCCTGTTAGGCTAGTCACTCTCCCCATTGTTTGTATGTGGCCCTAGGTAAGGATTGGTATTAACTAAAAAACATGTAAACCGCTCAGAGCCCTCAGGGGGTGAGTGGTATATAAATTGAAGGAAATAAATAAATGCTCTTCTCAACTTAGGGACAGACAGCACATACAAATAGTGTGCTATATCAGATTTGATGGAGTATTTAATCCCCATATATAGTGATGAGCAATTCCGTGTGGCATCCCTTTGTAACACATTCCAGTCATGTTCCATTAACTTTCTGTTGAGCACTGTTCTAATTTTAGATGTTAAGTTCCCTGTTTTATGTATGCCTAGTCGTTTAAATTTTGTGTCCACAGTGTTATTCCATCCTTGCCAGTATCATTCTTGAACTGATAGAGAAGTCAAAGAGAATGGTGTAGGCGCCCGGTGAACTGTGGACATTCCACAGGCAAGGTCCCAACACTGGAAAAAACCCTTGTCTTTGACCAAGAACACACTTCACCTCTGAAGAGGAGAGAGCATAAGTCGAAGGGCTTCTGAGGAAGATCTTAGCTGGCATGCTAGACAGCATGGGAGGAGGTGGTTATTCAAGTACTCTAGCCCCAAGCCATT
>NW_015169986.1:5020-8894 GCF_001447785.1 Gekko japonicus | reverse complement strand
AGTCGCACAGTCGAGTCCGACTCTTCGCGACCCCATGGATCATCTCCCGCCAGGCCCTCCTGTCTTCCGCCGTCCTCTGAAGTTGGCTCAATTTCATGTTCGTTGCATCGCTGACACTGTCTAACCATCTCATCCTTTGCCGTCCCCATCTTCTTTGACCTTCAATCTTTCCCAGCATCAGGGTCTTCTTCAGTGAGTGCTCCCTTCTCATTTGGTGGCCAAAGTATTTGAGCTTCAGTTTCATTATCTGGCCTTCCAGGGAACAGTCAGGGTTGATTTCTTTTAGGATTGACTGATTTGATCTTCTTGCAGTCCAAGGGACTCTCAAGAGTCTTCTCCAGCACCATAGTTCAAAAGAATCTATTCTTCGGCACTCGGCCTTCCTTATAGTCCAACTCTCGCAGCCATACATGACTACTGGGAATACCATCGCTTTGACCATGCGGACTTTTGTTGGCAGGGTGATGTCTCTACTTTTTATCATGCTGTTTAGGTTCGCCATCGCTTTCCTCCCAAGGAGCAGGCGTCTTTTAATTTCATGGCTGCTGTCCCAGTCTGTGGTGATCTGGGATCCCAGGAACGTGAAGTCTGTCACTACTTCCACGACTTCCCCTTCTATTTGCCAAGGAGTGATGGGGCCGGATCCCATGATCTTAGTTTTTTTAATGTTGAGCTTCAAGCCCACTTTTGTGCTCTCCTCTTTCACTCTGAGCAAGAATCTCTTTAGGTCCAACTTGGTGGGGGTTCCTATATGTTGAACTACTCATTTTGGGGGATATAGTCTAATTATTGAACCACAGTTTACCCACAGCTTGTGGGGAGCTGCAGTGGAACCATATACACACTTGCTCTCCTCTTTCACTCTGAGCAAGAATCTCTTTAGGTCCAACTTGGTGGGGGTTCCTATATGTTGAACTACTCATTTTGGGGGATATAGTCTAATTATTGAACCACAGTTTACCCACAGCTTGTGGGGAGCTGCAGTGGAACCATATACACACTGTCTGCTGGGGCTCTGATCTTTCAAGGCAATATGCATCACAGGCATTTGGCCAGCAGTAGCATGGATATTAGAGCTGGACAACTAGCAGTTAACCCACAGTGCAATCATGCTTCTCCACCTGTAGGGGAGGGGATAATACCAACATGATATTGTGCTGATAGCATGGTACCATAATGCCAGCATGTCTGTTTTCTGCCCATCCAGCAGCTGGAAACCCTTAACTGCTAGCAACTTTTGTAGGAATCAGGGTTTTTTGAGAAATTACATGGAACAAGTATGGGGAGCAGAGGAAGACTTTTCAGAAGTCCCTGGTGGGATTTCCACACCTTTGCTCAACTTGCTTATTGTTCGTGCATACATTTTAAGTCAGCATAATGGTTACACCAGGAAGCAACAACTCATCTCCAAATATACCATAATATCACCAGGATATCTTAGCATAAGAATTAATTATTATCTTAACCGATTTGGGGGCAGGTCAATACGGGCTTTGATACCTTATGTGAAAAATGTTATCCATTTATTGGTTCTGAATTAATTTCATTAGGTAACCCTAAATTTTAGATTTATGAATCAGCCATTGATCTGTCTAATAAATTTGTATCCTGTTCTTCCTCCTTGGAGCCAATTTCATTCTTGCACAACACTGTGAGGCAGATTAGGATAAGAAAAAAACAGTAGCCAAAGATCACCCAGTGAATTTCATGACTTCAGACGTATTCAACCCCAGATCTTCCATATAGTTGAACTCTATTCTATACTTGCTATTGATTTTCTGTACTGTCCCTAATTTAAATATCTTTATCATATTCTCCTTGTCATCTTTTCCCCTAAACTAAAACACCTGAACTTCTTTCATAGGAAATACTATTTAATTCACTGATTATTTTGCTTTTTCTCTGTACCTCATCTGGTGCTATGACATACTTCTTGAAATAGGAAATCTAATCTGTGTTGCAATATTATTTTAGTATTACAAAAACACCAAAAGAATATGTTAGCAAATCTAGCATAATAAACCAAAAACCAAAGAAGAGGTTACATAATTTGATCGATATGTTTTAAAGCTTGTTTCCATGTTACGTCACAACTTGAAAAGTCTTCATTTCTTTAAAAGGCTGTTAATTTCATAAGTAAATAAAAACCCTTAACTTTATATTTTTTAATTAGATAGAAGTTTCCTCTTTTTCCAAAGTTTTGCAAATTCTAAGCTGACAGCTGTGATGGCACACATGACAAATACCTGACATGTGCTTGGAATAGAAATGGTGTAAGTTAATAGAAATAGTTCGGGTGTAGCAACAATATTCTGACCAATTCCTTTAGAAAGCATAATAGAGATAATTTCCCATTATTTCATAGGCTTTAAATGGAAAAAAATGGCTTCAGGCTCATTACTGAACCAACAATGGTTATTCATACCATTATGCATTCTTGCTAATCTAACTGGAGATACCATTGATGGAGTATTTTCTATGCATTCTTTTTCAGGCTCAAACTGATTGAAAAAAGATAGAACCAACATTCTTTGCCATTTCTTTATATACTCTTGCCCAAGACCCAGTACATATTTAGATAATTAATTGTATATATTGATAATGATCCACTACAGCTTAGGGTACTACAGATTTCAAAGATTTCCTTTATGGATCCACTTTATGGATCCATTTTACAGATGGCCACTTTGTGACACAGAATGTTGGGCTAGATGGGCCATTGGCCTGATCCAACATGGCTTCTCTTGTATTCTTATGTTCCATGCTGTCACTAACCTTTTAAAGTGAAACAATTGAAATAATGTTTACTTTCCCCTTACTATATTCTGATATTATATTATATTGAAGAAGAAGAAGAAGTAGAAGAAGAGATTGGATTTATACCCCGCCCTTCACTCAGAGTCTCAGAGCAGCTTACAAACTCCTTTCTCTTCCCCTCCCCACAACAGACACCCTGTGAGGTAGATGGGGCTGAGAGAGCTCTGACAGAAACTGCTCTTTTTCAAGAACACCTCTGACAGAACTATGGCTTGCCCAAGGTCATCCAGCAGCTACGAGTGGAGGAGTGGGGAATCAAACCCAGTTCTCCCAGATTAGAGTCCGTGCACTTAACCACTACACCAAAATTTATCATATCACAATATCTGTCCAGATGTGCTTTTTCTTATTGAAGACGATCTGCATTTTGCTACCTAGCTCTAGGTGCCAGTTCTCCTAGTGTTGAAAGTAATGGGTAGAATTGCAGAGCTAGTGTGTCACTGAATTTATTCCAAGTTTCTAATATACAATCTATATAGCAGTTAGTATGACAATAATAATATTTAAAGCTTTTCTCAGTATAAACCAGCTTCCTAGAGAGATCTTTACATACTATTGTAACAATTTAATGTCAGAAAGTCAGCATTTTTTTAGTACACCAAGCCATCCAATTTATCCTTTCTGCATGGTAGTGTAGCAAATATAGGGAATCACAAACCTCTCTGGAGAGGGGATGGATCTTCTAGAGAGAGAGAAGAAACTTCCCTACCCAGTCAAACAGGGAGTTCTTCGAAGAGTACAGAGATCCTTGGTCTGGTGTGGTTAATAACTGCCTGTAGAAAATTTAAGAGTCAGAGAAGAAGACGAAGAAGAAGAAGAAGAAGAAGAAGAAGAAGAAGATTATGCCACCATGAATATGTAATGAACTTGCGTAACAGGATATGGAAGCAGCCAGGGCCACCATGCATACTAATGAGGTGACATAACCAGATATGCCACCATGAATGCTTAATGAAGGGGGTAGAAGTGACTCACATGACCCCATCACATGACCCCCCCAGCACTGCCCCTTGTCTAGCGCCACCCACTGTTGCGACATTGAACTTCCGCCTGCCTG
>NW_015169986.1:0-2596 GCF_001447785.1 Gekko japonicus | reverse complement strand
GGGCGGCCGGAAGCAGGGGGCGGGGCTTCATCATGTGCCCCACCCCCTGCACCTCACTCGGGGGAACTGCGTTTCCCTGCGGTCCCCCCCGAAATGACCTCTGGATTTAGCTGAAACTTTTGAAAAGGTTCCTATTCTGTATCGGAACTTCAAAATTATGTTATCAGGCAGAATTCAAGAAGTGTGTAGTCCTCCCTTGAGGATTTAGTTGAAACTTTTGAAAAGGTTCCTATGCAATTCTTCAGAGATCCTCCCCCCAACAAATTCTACCTCTGCTTTCACTTTAAGCAAAATGTGGTCACAACTTTAGTTAAGAGAGAACATTTGAACAATTTTTTTTTAAAAAAAATTAATTATTGAAGCTTATATACACAATTTTACATTAAATCATTGTACAATCATTTTACCCTGCTCCCCCCTCCCTCCTTATAGTATCTTCATATTTTTAACCATGTGCACAGATTCTTCATTCGTATTTGGATATTTGGATTGGCTTCCCCCCTTTCCACCCATTCCTTATATCCCACCCATTTATTTGTAATCTTTTGACATTTCTCCTCCCATGTCTCTTCAGTAATTATCTGTGCAAATATATCTGATTTTACGCGTTCAAAGACATAATTATTCCATTTTCCATCGTCCATTTGTGCCTATCCCTCCATCCCAATGTTATTACAGCCATCCTGGCTAGAACATTTGAACAAAATGGGGTTTAATACCTGTTTAAGATTACCACCCACAGTCCCCTAGTGCCCCATGGTTGCATGGAGATATACCTGTACAAACCAAAGTCCTGTGCATGTGTGGGATTGAAGTGATTCCTGACATTTGGCCTCTCTAAAGTGTTGCTTGATTTTTAAAAAAATTCCACGTGACTAATAAAACATTATAACACAAGAGACGCACATTATAAAAAAATAATTTTCAGAAACCTGAGATCTTCCTTCAAACATTTATTTGATATTGTGAAGGACAAACTCGCCTTTAGTTACTCCAAGGTTCCCTGGGCCTGGAATCTGTATTGAGGGCTTACGCTCAACTGGAGGGAGGGGGTATATGAAATAATAAAAAGGAAATTGCCTACAATCACTAATGAAAGGGAAGGGTATGCAAAAGAAGTTACAGAGCTCCTGTAGCCTTAATTCTGTAGAAGGCAAAGTTGTTAATGCAATTTAGAGTGAATAGGAGTAAGAAAAGTGGCACTTAAACTACAGCAATTCTCCCTTCTGTACAATTATTAAAAGTTTAGGAATGCCATTGTTTGTATCTGACACCTATAAGGGTTATTGCTTTCAGGGTCCAGAGTGATTTTCATCATCACATTTCACTTTAGAAATGAAGGTGTGAGGCTGAGTCAAGTTCATATTTCAAAAAAAAAAAATGGAAGGCTTTCAAGTTCATTACAAGAGAGAAGGATCTGAAATAATAAGTTAAAAGACTAACAGAAAAGTCCTAGCTACTTCAGCAACACTGCGTTGAATAATAGCTCAGGGGGTGAGCTCCTGAATTGAGCTGGCCTCTCCCCCTTCCTACAGGGTATGATGAAAAAGCTTCACCTTTCTCCAGTTCTCCAAAAAGCTTTCACTCTTTCTCCAATTCTTCTTCCCAAGAAAGACCAATGAATTTTTGCCAGCTAGAAGAAGAGCAAGACTGCAACTAGAACAACATTACAAAGCTCACAGCACTGGTGTTCTTTGGCTGGCAAAATTGAATATAGAGAGACAAAAAATAGAGTTCTGGCTTCTCTTACAGTGGTCTTCTGGGGAAAGAATTCACTACCCAATCAAAGGGCCAGTTCGTATGATCAAATTAGCATGATGAAACAGTAAGTTTTAGGGCCAAAGTACATGTTTGGATTTTTAACAAGTATTCTGTGCAGAGGGAGCAGCAAAAATGGGGAAATAACTCCCCCCCCCGCAGCACTGTTTCAACATGGGAAAACAACTTGGAGGGGGAAGCTTCCCTTCCTGCCCCTGCAGCAGCATTCCAAGACAGTTAGTTTTTAAATTATTCTTTCAAATCTTTCTCCTTTGCTTTTTATAAGCCATTCTGCACAGCTGCTGTATGGCTATGAGGAACCCGAGTTGGGTCCCCAGCTCTCAAAAAGAATGAATGTGTACTTTGGCCCATTGTCTGCTCAAGAAGCGGATGAAGAGGCAGATCTTCTCCTGGACTGCCGCAGTTCAAATTGCAGACAGTTGTGCTGTGGGCTGTGTGTGTGAAATTTACTCCCGCCCACACTAAATCTACGTACAGAACACTAGGATTTTATGGATTCTTTTTTCCCCTACAGTTTTGCCACCTCCTTTGCTATTTGCGAATGACCTGGCCTGAGTGGATCAAGGCAACAATGAGGTGAATTCAGATGAGCTGCAGAAGTGAAGACATAGCAAAAATGACTTGACATGCAATCTGAGTTGACTGAAGTGCAGAGATGAGGCAGAAGGGAAGATAGTCTGTATGCTGAAATCAGATATTGTCTATGTATTTGTTAGACTTTCCAATAATGTATGCTGAAATCAGATATTGTCTATGTATTCGTTAGACTTTCCAATAATGGATTGATTGATTGATTGTATGGCAGAATTACACACAG
>NW_015169985.1:26135-28109 GCF_001447785.1 Gekko japonicus | reverse complement strand
CCCCACAAGAGACACCCTGGGAGGTAGGTAGAGCTGAGGGAGCTCTTGAGAGAAGAAGAAGAAGAAGAAGAAGAAGAAGAAGAGATTGGATTTATACCCCACGGCTCAGAAACTCCTTTCCCTTCCCCTCCTCACAACAGACACGCTGTGAGGTAGGTGGGGCTGAGAGAGCTCTTGAGAGACGATGAAGAAGAAGAGATTGGATTTATGTCCCGCCCTCCACTACCCAAATGAGTCTCATAGTGGCTTACAATCTCCTTTCCCTTCCCCCCCACAACAGACATTCTGTGAGGTAGGTGGGGCTGAGAGAGCTCTGACAGAAACTGCCCTTTGAAGAACAGCTCTGACAGAACTATAGCTTGCCCAAGGTCATCCAGCAGCTGCAAGCGGAGGAGTGGGGAATCAAACCCGGTTCTCCCAGTTTAGAGTCCGCACACTTTAACCACTACACCAAACTGGCTCTCACACCAAACTGCCCTTGAGAGAACAGCTCTGAGAGAACTTGTGACTGACCCAAGGTCACGCCAGCAGGTGCAAGTGGAGGAGCGGGGAATCGAACCCGGTTCTCCCAGATTAGAGTCCTGCGCTCCTAACCCCTACACCAAACTGACTCTGAACCAAAGCATGTTGGTCTGAATATACTCTAAATCAGGTTCTGCTGCAGCGAACACGTAAAGCCCATCACCAGGTTTTACAGAGAAAACCCTTTTTTAAAATGTCAGTTCTTTTTCCAAAGTCGGAATCCTCAGAGGGAGAAAAACGTCTCCCCCAGCCTTTAAAAAGCAACATTTATTGATGCCGGCAAGACCTTCAGCAAGATAACATCACCGAGAACTCATTTGCCTCTGAAACATAGTCAATAAAATGGACATCCCACCCCCTCCCCGTTCTTTTCAGTTGCTTATTTCCCTCTATAAACGCCCCAAAGTGATTGCCGGTTTTGAATGTTGCTTTGTCCTTGCGGTAAGAGGCCGTTTCCTCAGTTCCTCCTTTCTGATGTGGATGACTTTTGCTAATCGTTGCTAGGTTTGTTCTCTACACATATGCAGGAGTCTAGGGCAGGCGGCTGATTCCTCTTGGGCCTGACCCACACAGTCAAAGGGCTGCCTACCCTGTGATCTGCATGACTGTACATAGAAAGATTAGCACAAATATTTGAACAGCCTCTTGGGACAAAAGGCCAGAGGGGTCGTGCGCCGGGGAACGAGGGCCCGGTTTGCTAGTACTGATATTTCTTTTATGCCTGATAATGATCCGATTTGTTTACGTCACCGTTGGACTCCAAGTCCTTGAAGGGCTGCCCTATAGAGGATGGGGTGGAGTTGTCTTCTGTCGGCCCAGAAGGCCAGACCAGAACCGACCGGTTGAAATTAAATCAGAAGAGTTTTCGGCTAAACATGAGGAAGGACTTCCTGACAGTTTGAGCGGTTCCTCCGTGGAACAGGCTTCCTCTGGAGGTGATGCTTCTTGGGAGTTTTTCAAACAGAGGCTAGATGGCCGTCTGACAGCAATGCTGGTTGTGTGAACTTAGGCAGATCTTGAGGGCAGGAAGGGTTACCTCAGTGCCTCAGTTCTTGTGGCCCTTTCTTACACGCCCAGGGAAATGCCGATTGCCACTTTGGGGTCAGGAAGCAGTTTTTCTCCAGGCCAATTTGGCTGGAGATCTTGGAGGGTTTTTGTCATCTTCTGGGCATGGAACATCAGCCACTGGGGCCGTAAAGGTCAAGGTTCCCTTGCTCGAAAGCCAGTCGAATCTGACTCTAGGGTTGCGGTGCTCAACTCCGTTTCAAAGCCGAAGAGCCAGACTTTTCCCGTGGTCATGTGGCTGGCATGACTAAATGTCAAGGCGCACGGAACGCTGTTCCCTTCCCACCGAAGTGGTACCTATTTATCTACTTGCAATTTCTTGCTTTCGAACTGCTAGGTTGGCAGGAGCTGGAACTAGAGACGAGAGCTCACTCCGTCATGCGGCAC
>NW_015169985.1:19308-25720 GCF_001447785.1 Gekko japonicus | reverse complement strand
GTGCCATCAGGAGGTCCACCAGTGGGGCCAGGACATTAGCAGCCCTCCCACTGTTGACCCCCCTTAGCACCAAGAAGACAGAGCATCACTTGCCCCAGAGCTGCTATCTATACCTTGTGGCTAATAGCAACTGATGGACCTCTAATAGCCACTGATGGACAGTCTCGGGTCTGTTTCCTTGCAAAGAGGGAATGCTCTTGTGGCATTTTTGTAATACTTGCAAATATACAGGTCGAGCAGGAAGGCACCCAAGGAGTAAAACCAAGGTTATGAAGCTGTCGTGCCCTGGGGTATTCCCCAGGGCTCGGAGGACTGGTTACTAGGATTGAGACTCAAGAGGGAAACGAGGGCCTCAGACCTGGGAGGTTTCTGGAGTTTTGGCACTCACAGTATTCCCTCCTCCGGGTTAACAGCGGCTATCTTTCTCTCTCTCTCACCACCGACATCCTCTTCTGCCCTCTTTGTTCCCCTCCTTTTATCTCCGCAGCTCCCTTGGTGACTCCTCCCGTTCCTTTGCTCTGCCCCACCACCATGTCCTGAACCTATCGCTGCCCTCCACTTTTCCTCTGGCGTGCTTCTAGTCCCGCCCTCCTGTGATCCTCGGGGTTCCTCCCCTGAACTGCCTTGCGTAGGGGAGTGGCCGCTTCCAGGTTCCGACGCCGACAACTGCAGTGTCTCCCAACCCCTCCCTACAGGTAAGGCTGGGTCTCTCCATTTGTCCCGCCTCTGGGACTGATTGCGCCCTTCCCCTATTGTTGGAGACGAGCACGCCTCCGACTGCCTCCTTGACCCCGCCTCTCTCGCCACTCCTCTCTCCCGGAGCCTCTGTTCCCATGGGGGAAGTGCGTTGAGTGAGTTGACTCTCTCCGGGTCCCCCGTGGTCACGTCGTCGTCCGAACCCCTTCTCCATGGGGTTCGGTCTTCTGAGGGGGGCCGATGGTCCGGCGCTTGCCACGCCAGTCCCGCCTCAGCGGCCCGTGAGGCCGCGGAGGAGCCCACGGTGGGACAATGCCCCTTGACATTTAGTCATGCCAGGCACATGACCACAGAAAAAGTCTTCGGACAGCGCTGGCTCTTCGGCTTGGAAACAGAGATGAGCACTGCCCCCTAGAGTTGGATTCGACTGGCTTTTGAGCAAGGAAAACCTTTACTTTCTTCCCAGTAGGAATCCAAAGTGGCTTATGTCCGTCTCCTCTCCTCCATTTTCTCCTCACAATAACCCTTTGAGGTAGGTTAGGCTAGGGGTATGTGACTGGCCCCAGGATTACTTCAAGAGCTTCCATGGCAAAATGAGGATACCATATAGAACCAAGGAGGGGGAAGAAACTGAACCCAATAAAATTGAATCCCGAACCGAAAAGGGAAGAAGAAAAAACCTGACGGAGGGCCAATAGTTAAAACCTCATATAAACTTTACATAAAAATACATGTATTTTTTGGGAAAAGTTAAAAAAAGGGCCCAATAAAAGCCTTGTTAACAAATACAAATGACAAGTACACAAGGAACAATGATTGTGACCTAACGGGTTTCGGCCCAATCAGGTCCTCTTCAGAAGTCACAGTATGAGGTACATATAGGCACATGTTACAAAGAAATAACGAAGAATATTTCAATAGTGGACCAAAAAGGGAATGCTGTTGAGAAAAAGAAGGGAAAAAGGGGGGTTTAGTTGTTATAAAATGTAAAATGGATTTTGCTTGTAATATGATCGCAAATTCCTATATTACTTACTTCCAAAACAAAATTAATAAACACAGGACAGGAACGTTTATGAGCCTCTTCAGATTAAATCCTCTGTCCAGTGGATATGCACTGGTGGTAAGTGGTGTTACTTTTGTGTATCTAAAAATATAAGGAAAAAAAAAATCTAGTAAAATAATATAAGCAAAATATAAATGCAAGATTTGTTTATTGAGAAGTAGAAAGGTTCCAAGCATGGGCAGATCCTGTGTCAGAACTGTCACCCACGTGCCAGGACCGACCCTATATTACATGCAAGACATTCCCCGTAAACCAGATTACCCAATCAATAATCTCACTCAGCCCGCCAAAGATCCAAACCTGCTCATAAGGCCGCCCACCCCCTGCACCTGCAACTAAGGGTTACATTATCTAGACATTCCCTGCACGCAAGGTCAGGGTGGAGGCTGAGATGATACATTTTCCAGGGTTCGCAGAGCCGGTGCTAAGCAAATGTAAGTGGACATTCAAACACACACACACACACACTTAGCGAAGAAGATAAACAGCATGTAGACAAAAACAGTGGATGGAGCACCTCTGAGCAAGCAGTTAAACCCTGAAGCAACAGAGCCTGAGTGTAGTTGTACGACATTATATGACAAGCGAGGCTCGAGTTTGACCCAGGGGAACTTGTCTCTTTCATCTGAAGATCAGTTGGAATTCCATGAGATCTTCAGTCTCTACCAGGAGGTTCGCAATCCCAGGTGGATGAGTTGTAATCTCAGGAGAGGGGCTGTGGCTCAGTGGCAGAGCATCTGCTTGGCATGCAGGAGGTCCCAGGTTCAATACCCAGCATCTTCATATTAGGGTTGCCA
This sequence comes from Gekko japonicus, assembly GCF_001447785.1. Lineage (NCBI taxonomy): Eukaryota > Metazoa > Chordata > Lepidosauria > Squamata > Gekkonidae > Gekko > Gekko japonicus. The sequence continues at coordinate 23,161 of NW_015169985.1, read as the reverse complement.
TTCTCCTGATGGGGGCAGGGGGGTTACTCGCTTTCTGGGGCCCCAATCCGCCACCGCTCAGCTGTCTGGTGGGGCAGCCCCACCCTCAAGCAGCCCAGTCCATGCCAAAGTGCCCGGTGTGATGACATCACCACAGGGCACATTGCGGGGAGGACACTCTAGCATCCAGGGGAAAAAAACTCTATGGTAACCATAGAGTTTTTCTCAAATGCTAGAGCGTCCCCACACAACGTGCCCTGCACGATGATGTCACCCACGTGCACCAGGATCTACCTGACAGCAGGCTGGAGCCCCCCCGCCGGCAAGAGGTAGGGACCCACCAGCCTTACCAGTTATGAAACCAGGCAGCAGGTGATGTGAAAGACCTCTGTCTGAGATCCTGGACAGCTGCTGCCAGCCTGAGTAGGCAATACTGACCTTGGTAGACCGAGGGTCTGATTCAGTATAAGGCAGCTTCAAGTGTGAGATTTCCAGGCCCTGTCTGGAGGCCAGCACTCCTAGCAAGACTGAAGTGGCCAGCTGAAAGACAGGTTTTGCTGTAGACGTGGACATTCATGAACCACTTTGGGAAACTGGAAAATATTTTTAACTTTATGGTGATTGCAACTAAGCCCCCTGCCCAACTTACATTTCCGGGCTTCCTCTTGCCAAATCCCTCCCTCCCCCCATCACAAGCTTTACTGTATAAATACCAACAACATCAGAGTGTCATGATCTGTGTAGGACTGGGAGACAGGGCCTGGTGAGGCCTAGGCCACTACCCTAGGCCCAGGAGAGACCTGTGTGGCAGTGGAAAGCAGACACAGCCTACAATCCCCACAATGCTTAGCGACGGTTGTAACCAATCGGCATCCAGGGATTCTATGAGGAGATTGTGACTTATACTTTGTGGGCTGTGGAACTGCGTTCTTTTTCCTCACAGTAAAACTGACAGGACAGTTTGGTCTGGGGAAAGATCCCTCACTTGGGACAGAGTGAGTACAGGCACAGGCCTGGTATAAAAGGCTGTGGGCCTGGAATAGTAACCAGTTAAGAGAAATAGGTAGCTGCGTTAGATTTGTTTTATTTTACCTTTAGACACTGTTATATATATTAAGCACCTTGTCTTGTTTTCCTTGCCCCATTACTGTATTAATAAACCATTTGTTTAATATTCTCTGCCTGGTCATCACGCCTATATTTCTCGGCTTAAAAGGGGCATTTTGGTTGGGCTGGGGAGGGTACTCTGGGCCTTCCCAAGGGACCCGAAGTCCAGAGTGGTGGCAGTGGAAGGTGGCAACCCGCTGGGGATCATGACACAGAGTTATAATGCAACAATCACAATCACAACAAAAACTCTAATATACATTACAATTTTATAAACAACCAGTAAGATCACAACAAAAAATTGAGTTAAAACCGACATCAATTCAAGCAATTCGGTCAGATAGTCGACAAAATACATAGCATTAACAGTGGATGGTTTTGGTAAGGTCTTTCTCACCGATGCAATAAACTTTGCCATTTGCATCATTACCCACTGACTTTTGTCGGCAAGTAATAGAGTCGGTCTATCGTTATCCGCTCTCCCCAGATATTAGAATAAAATATCCCCAAGAGAGCTTTTGTGCTCTAATGCAAATCTCGGGCAGTAAAAGACCACGAGACCTTTTGCCGAGTATTACTGAGCACAAAACTGAGTTGCACAGAAAACCAGAAAAGGGGTGGGGAGAGATTAAAAAACCCAACCCAGAACCCAAAGAAGTGAGATGGGGGAATGCTGTACCGGATGCTGCTTTAATCTTTCACACGTATAAAAAAGGAACCGGGCTGGATTCCAGGTGGCGTATTTCAGAATCCCTGCACATTTCCTGTTTTAGCACAGCAGTCAGCTCAAAGATACGGGCGTGGGCAGATGTGCTTGCCTGAGGGGCGAGCCAAGCTGTCTACCACAGATAAAAATCCAGCAGCCTTTTTGGAAATGAACTGGCTCTTGGAGGTAATCTTTCTTCCCGAGTGAGGCAGGTTTACTGTTCGAGGCTGCGCGGTGCACTATTTCACGCCGGATGGGCTTGCAGCCGCTGTAACGTCAGCCCCTGACTCATTACCCAGTAAAGCATTTGGAAACACCTTGAACATGAAAGGTGCTTTATAAAACCATTGTGTTGTACATGAAAGAAAGATGTCGCTGGGCTGGATGCAATCCTACCGCCCCTGGTTACTGATGGCCTAACAAACCAGTTACTACTTGACGGTTTAATAAATAAGACAGTATTCGGCAGCAAGCTGGGAGTCTATATAACGAACAAGAATGGGATATTAAAACCCGGAGAAATCATTCTATGCGGGATCTGCCTTGATGAAGAATTGAAACGGGTCCGCGCCGTCCTGTTGCAGAAACCGCAGGAGGTGCTGTGTAAAACTATAACACGGAAGAGAACAAAAAGAAAGGGAAAACAGACCACAAAATAGAAACGCTTGCATTGAAGTTATCTGTTGGCACGTATTCATCCTTAGAAGTTTGGTGGGATGTTTGTAAATCGCAGGGCTCTTTTTGTAGAAAAAGCCCAGCAGGAACTCATTAGCATAATAGGCCACACCCAACAGCAGAAACATATTAGCATATTAGGACACACCCCTGACAGCACAGCTCATTAGCACATTAGGCCGCACCCCCATGTTACCAGAAGTGTGGTCATCCAGCCACACCCATCTTTTGCTTGTTATTCTGTTTGCCTTGTTTGTTGTCAAAACCCAGGGCTTTTCTTGTAGCAGGAACTCCTTTGCATGTTAGGCCACACCCCCTAAAGTAGCCAATCCTAATGAGTTTCTGCTGTTGGGTGTGGCCTATTATGCTGATGAAATCCTGCTGGGCGTGGCCAACTTGGGAGCCAGCCGGAACTCCGTTCCTGTGCGTTCCTGCCCAAAAATAGCCCTGGTAAATAGAAACTTCTGTTGATTGTGAAAAGGTGAAGGAGTTACACTTAGCTTTGATAATACAAAGATACAGTTATTGTATCACGGACTCAGTGTTCCCTCTAAGCTGAGTTGGTGTGAGCTAGCTCACAATTTTTTAGCCTCCAGATCACAGATTTTTCTCTTCGTTCAGGAAGGATGGCTCCAGACCAAACTAATTTATGCAGCAGCCAAATCGCTCGCTCACAACTTTTGATGCCAGGGGCTCACAAAGTAGAATTTATGCTCACAAGACTCCACAGCTTAGAGGGAGTGGTTGTATTCTGTTGTTGACCATTCCAACCCGTGATCTCTCTTACTTTTAACCTCCGGGTGGGGCCTGGAGATCTCCCGGAATTGCTGGTGATCTCCGGATGACAGAGATCGTCTCCCCTGGAGGAAATGGCTGCTTTGGAGGGTGGAGTCTATGGCAATTCACCCTGCTGAGGTCCCCCCCTCAACCCCCAAAATTTATTTCAAAGCGTTGAAGACATACTCAAACACGTTCTTTGTTAGAACTGGGGATACACAGGTAGGGTGAGCATAATGAAGGAAATTCAAACAGACACATATCCAATGAATAACATTCCCGCTGGCGGGCTAAGGAAACGGTTGCGCGCCCAGTCCATGGGAACCAGGCAGAACATCAGACAAAACACAGGTGCAGTTCTCATGAGATAAGCAATAGGCAAGCATTACAGCATCTTCTCCCCCACACAACCACCAGTAGTTATCTTATGCATTCCAGCACAGAAGCAGGATGGTAGAAACAAGCCGGGTGCAACTGGGTAAGGATATGTACACAGAGGTCACACAAAACAGAATGGCAGCTTGCTGACAAGCTCGTTGTCTCTGTTATGTACGTGGACCGCCACCAGGGGTCCGCGGAACAGGCCAGAGCTTGGATCCTAGAACAATG
>NW_015169985.1:18882-19059 GCF_001447785.1 Gekko japonicus | reverse complement strand
AGCAGCGCTCTTGCATAACTCGCGCTGGTCCCTTACGGTTTTCGCTGTGGAGTTGATCTTGCTTCTGTCTGTAAAGCTAATGTTTTTAAAAGCCTAATGCTGCTCTGTCGGGCATCCCGTGGCGTTAGCCGCGTTGATCTGCCTTGATCTGTTAGTGAGAGGCTGATCCTTTAAGGA
>NW_015169985.1:12114-17600 GCF_001447785.1 Gekko japonicus | reverse complement strand
AGGCAATAGCAAACCACCTCTGAAAGCCTCTTGCCTTTAAAACTTGTAAGCCGCTCTGAGACTCCTTTGGGTAGTGAAGGGCCGTGGGGTATAAATCCGATCTCTTCTTCTTCTTCTTTCCCAGCATCAGGGTCTTCTCCAGTGAGTGCTCCCTTCTCATTGGGTGGCCAAAGTCAACCCTGATTGTTCCCTGGAAGAGGAATTGAGCATATGGAGCAGAGATCCATCGGTGGCTTTTAGCTTGGGGTATAAATCCGATCTCTTCTTCTTCTTCTTTCCCAGCATCAGGGTCTTCTCCAGTGAGTGCTCCCTTCTCATTGGGTGGCCAAAGTCAACCCTGATTGTTCCCTGGAAGAGGAATTGAGCATATGGAGCAGAGATCCATCGGTGGCTTTTAGCCACAAGGTAGAGATAGGAACTCTCCGGCTGGGGAAAGTGATGCTCTGTCTTCTTGGTGCTTGGGTGGTGGTGAAACAGTGGGAGGGCTTCTGGTGTCCTGGCCCCACTGGTGGACCTCCTGATGGCACCTGGTATTTTTTGGCCACCGTGTGACAGAGTGTTGGACTGGATGGGCCATTGGCCTGATCCAACATTGGCTTCTCTTCAGTTTTTATGTTCTTATATGTATGGACGGAGCTGCGGTGGCTCAAGTGGTTAAGACGCTGAACTGCAGGCTGTGGAAGGTCGGTAGTTCAGCAGTTCGAGACCCGGGTGCTGCATGACGGAGTGAGCTCCCGTCTCTAGTCCCAGCTCCTGCCAACCTAGCAGTTCGAAAGCAAGAAATTGCAAGTAGATAAATAGGTACCACCTCGGTGGGAAGGTGACAGCGTTCCGTGCGCCTTGGTGTTTAGTCATGCCGGCCACATGACCACGGAAACGTCTTCGGACAGCGCTGGCTCTTCGGCTTTGAAACGGAGATGAGCACCGCAATAAATGAAATGGAAATTACCAGTCCATACAGTCTGTACCAGTCCCTCTCCCTATATGTATGGACTGGTTATTTCCATTTCATTGAATCTGAAGAAGTGTGTGCGCACATGAAAGCTAATGCCCTGAATGAAACTTTGTTGGTCTTAAAGGTGTCACTGGACTCAATCCATGACCCTGTCTGTATGTAGGGGTGTATGAGTGTGTAGGGGTGAGTTGGGTTGGGACCCAGGGGAGAGGTGCAGGGAGAAGTGTAATACTCCCCCCCCATACGGCACCTCCTCATTGACACCCCCCGGGATTCTATTACCCACCCCCTTTGTTCCTCTATAGAGATATCTGATGTTCGGCTTCATAAAAACATTCTCACCTGCCCCGTTTTTTATGCAAGAACAGATGTGGGCTCTGTGACTGCCATCTGCTGGATCTGGTGCAAATTGTCCACATGTTCCTGCAAATCCCCGGGAGCAAATTCTAGAAGAAGAAAAAAATGTACTAAGCAACAAATTCTTTGACTTTTTATAACCCAGGGTAAGTGGAGCAATTGTATGCACTGGCTCTGAGATTTCCCACGTATGCTCTTTCAGCTCTTTCAGTGCCTTTCCCCAGGGCTATTTTTGGGGCAGGAACGCACAGGAACGGAGTTCCGGCTGGCTTCAGAGTTGGCCACACCCACTACAGCCAAATCCTCTGTGTGTGTGAGGGAACGCCTGAAGAGCCCCCCCCCCCCCGGCACCTCCGAGGCGGGCGGGCCAAGGGGCCCCCTGGAAGGATTGGGCCCGTGCCTTTTCCGGCCTCTCCAAGGGCCAGCTTGCCCGGGCAAGCCAAGGGAAGGGAAGGGGGTGTGGCCTGATATGCTAATGAGCTGTGCTGTCAGGTGTGTGGCCTGATATGCTAATGAGTTTCTGCTTTTGGGTGTGGCCTATTATGCTAATAAGTTCCTGCTGGGCTTTTTCTACAAAAAAGCCGTGCCTTTCCCACAGATTGCCCCTGACGTGTGGAATGGGGGCTGTTCCTCCGCCACAACAACGAGGAGACACCATGGTGTTGGAAAGTGCCGTCAAGTTGCAGCAGACTTACAGCGACCCTGTAGGGTATTCAAGGCAAGAAGCAGACAGAGGTGGTTGGCCATTGCCTGCCTCTGCACAGCAACCCTGGACTTCCTCGGTGGTCTCCCATCCAAGTACTAACCAGGGGCGACCCTGCTTAGCTTCCATGATCTGGTGAGTTCGAGTTATCCTGGCCCATCCAGGTCTGGGCAAAAAACATGCAGAGGCGACTGGCCACTGCTTGCCTCTGTGTAGCAACTCTGGACTTCTTTGGTGTAGTGGTTAAGTGCGCGGACTCCAATCGGGGAGAACCGAGTTTGATTCCCCAACTCCTCCACTTGCACCTGGCTGGATGACCTTGGGCAAGCCGTAGCTGTTCTTGAAAAAAGAGCAGTTTCTGTCAGAGCTCTTTCAGCCCCGCCTACCTCACAGGGTGTCTGTTGTGGGGAGGGGAAGGGAAAGGACGAGGCACAAAAGAGAGGGTTCCTCCTCACCTCCTGCGGCACGGACGTCGTGGCCCTAGCCGAAGGACTACTCTCCCCGAAGGACCTGGACGCCTGCTCGTTCGAACAGATCGTAAAGGCAATCCAGGACCACTATGCGCCGAAGCCATCGGAGATGACCTGCAGGCTAGCGTTCTACGACCGGAGCCAACTTGCCCTTCACTACCCAAAGGAGTCTCAGAGCGGCTTACATACTCCTTTCCCTTTCCCTCCCCACAACAGACACCCTGTGAGGTAGGTGGGGCTGAGAGAGCTCTGACAGAAACTGCTATTTTTCTAGGACCGCAATTATCAGAACTACGGCTTGCCCAAGGTCATCCAGCCAGGTGCAAGTGGAGGAGTGGGGAATCAAACTCGGTTCTCCCAGATTAGAGTCTGCGCACTTAACCACTCCACCAAACTGGCTAACCCTTAGGCAGAAAAACTCTCTTAAATGAGACCAATTCCTTGACACAGAATTAGAAGGGATCCTAGAGGTCACTTACTCCAACCCCCTCGCTCAGTGTGGGAATTAGTCAACTACAGCACCCCACTCTGCTTAAAGGAGCTCACACCTTTAAAAAAAATGTTTTAAAATAATTGAAAAAGCATTTACAGGAGAAATTCTTGTGGGGCTGGGTCTTTAAGAAAGGGGGCAGAGCTCCCCCCAAAGGCCCACCGTAGCTACAGGCCTGTATGGGATGAGATACGAACAGACAACAGTGGTAACTGTCAAAAAAAAAAAAGCACAGAAGATAATACTGAGAGATGTTGAGTCAGTTATTCAGTGTTTATTCCCTCAAAATGAAAGTCTGAAAATTATGGGGCACAAAAACCTGGTTCTTTGCTGTTTGCAGCACATTCATTTCACTGGGACAACCATTTATTTCTAGCGAGGTCAGTGATTGTGCTAATGAATGAGGTCTATTGCTTTGCCGTCAGAGGTGCAAACATTCATTTACTGCTAGAACCCTCTCTCGCTGTGCAATTCCGGAAGGCATGGGGGGAAAAAAATGCTGATCTTCTGAACGCTCAAGTGAAAAGCAAGGTGCCTGGAAAGTCGAAACGAAAGACATGGCAGTTTCTCATGCCCCGGTAAAATCTGCTGCGATTTGGAACTCAGCGATGGCTTAATAAGCAGGCATTTGCCTCCCCCCCACCCTTTCCCTCTGTGGTAATAAAAAGGTACCAAAGAAGCACATTTATTATTGATGGCCTAATTATTTAATGATGTCGCCGTTGTAAATAATCACGGGAAGTTTCTCCTTCCTCCCCTCCCAGCCAATACGTTCTCACTGGGGAGAAAGATAACCCCGACTTCCGTTACTGCCTAAATACTTTTCAGACTTCCGAGGAATTTTCGGGGTTTTTTTAGCAGTAAGTGTTTCGGAATGACGTTAATTAGGTTAGACTGTAAGCCTAACTTGCATACAAACAATGATTTACTCCTCTATGGAATAAGCACTGAAACTAGGCTGGGATCCGAAATCCTCTGTGACTGGGGGGTCAACGGGCAGGGAGCAGGTAGAGAGAAAGAAATCCAAGGTGGAGCTGGAGGGAAAATCCATTAATGCTGCGGCTTCGTTAATGAAAGGAGCAGTCTCTTAATTATTTTACGATAGGTAAGCCTTGGGCGGTTGTGTAAAATAATCTATACTTTAATATACTTCTCCCCCTCAATCTATAAACTAACAGAAGGGTTATTTAGACCGCGCTCGGAAATGTGGACTAGTTGCCTAGACGTTTCGACTAGAAGTCCGGACCGAAGTTTTTACGGAGCCTGCAGAACTGGAAAGCGTATAGCACACGCTGGTGCATTAACACATTGACCGTACGGTTGTGGCATGTTGGTGACCCTGTGGTGAGGCTTACTACCGAGCAGTGTTCCCTCTAAGCTGAGTTAGTGTGAGCTAGCTCACAGTTCTTTAGCCTCCAGCTCACACATTTTTGTCTTAGCTCAGGAAGGATGGGGCTCCAGAGCAAATTAATGTATGCCTTAGCTAAATCGCTCGCTCCCAACTTTAATGCCAGTAGCTCCCAAAGTAGAATTTTTGCTCACAAGACTCCACGGCTTAGAGGGAGCATTGCTCCCAAGTAAGTCAATCATGTAACACACACACACCCTTTCTCCTGACCCTATCCCCAGCAATTCTCATGAGTCAAGAAAGAAAACTGTTCCCTTTGAAAAGGGGTGAAAGCAGGGGTCATTTCCTGCAGGAGCGCACAGGAGCTGAGCTCCGGCAGTAAAGAGCCCAGGGGGCAGGCACATGAAACAAGCCTCGCCCCCTGCTTCCAGCAGCCCTCAGTCAGAGCAAGAAGCAGCCAGGTAAGTTGCAGAGTCCCCCCCCCGGCCCCTCAGTTCAACAGTCCAGTGGCACCTTTAAGACCAAGTTTTATTCAGGTACAAGCTCTCCCTCCTCTGCAAGGACAGATCTGCACGTTCCCCCCCCAATAGCTAGCAATCCAAAAGAGTCCAGTGGCGCCTGAGCGGTGGGTGTTGCCTTCTGACACACTTCCAGTGATGTCAGGGAGTGTGGCACATGCAAATAAGGTATGCTAATGAGTTATGCTAATGAGCTCCTGCACCTCTTTTTCTACGAAATGACCCCTGGGTGAAAGTAACTTAGATTTCTTACTGGCACTCTCTTTCCTGGGGTCTCAGAACAGATGGGAGGGATCTGGGTGTTCTGGTTGATCACAAGCTAAACATGAGCCTGCAGTGCGATGTGGCTGTGAAGAAAGCGAATGCAGTCTTAGGAAGCCTTGTGTCCAGATCACGGGAGGTGGTCGTTCCACTCTATTCTGCTATGGTCAGACCTCACCTGGAGTCCCGTGTCCAGTTTCGGGCACCACATTTTAGGAAGGATGTTGACAAGCTCGAGCGTGTCCAGAAGAGGGCAACCAGGGTGGTGAGAGGGTTGGAATCCAAGTCTTACGAGGAAAGGCTGAAAGAGTTGGGTCTGTTTAGCCTGGGAAAGAGAAGGCTTAGAGGGGACATGATTGCAGTCTTCAAGGATTTGAAGGGCTG
>NW_015169985.1:11526-11731 GCF_001447785.1 Gekko japonicus | reverse complement strand
CAACACCACAATGTCTGTTCTGTCTGTGTACATGTAACCAGAACTGATGTTACCATATAGCAGGGCACTCTAGGATTCCCCCAAAACTCTATGGTAATTGCCATAGAGTACAGAGAAATTCCTGCCACGTTGCACAACATGGTGACGTCACTTCTGGGTTCCTAGCTGGAAGGGAAGTTGTGGCACTGTGGAATGCAGTTCCCCC
>NW_015169985.1:8987-9113 GCF_001447785.1 Gekko japonicus | reverse complement strand
CTATTTATCTACTTGCAATGTCTTGCTTTCGAACTGCTAGGTTGGCAGGAGCTGGAACTAGAGACGGGAGCTCACTCCGTCATGCGGCACACTCGGGTCTCGAACTGCTGAACGACTGACCTTCCA
>NW_015169985.1:0-8655 GCF_001447785.1 Gekko japonicus | reverse complement strand
AGCCAGCGAAACAGAATGTCCAGCTCGTAAGCTCAGAAGTCTGGAAAGATCTCTTCGGCATTAAGAAGCCTGCAATGGGCCAATCTGGCCAGGCGGTGGCAGTGCGACGCTGCGACTCGAAGCAGTCCTGGAAAAACTGACGTCATCAAGCCAAGCCGAGTGAATGCCGTCTGGAACACGCCTAAGTCTACATGGCCAGGCGGTGGCAGTGCGACGCTGCGACTCGAAGCAGTCCTGGAAAAACTGACGTCATCAAGCCAAGCCGAGTGAATGCCGTCTGGAACACGCCTAAGTCTACAGCTGAACAAAAACCCCGTCGGCTGCAAACGTGTGCGACTTAAAAAGATTTATATGTTGTCCTCCCTTACCCCCTACGAATCATTGTTAGTCCCTTGTTAATATGTGTAACTGTAAATCGCTCAGAGCCAGCAGCTCTGCAGGATCGAGAGATTAATAAATCGAAAAATATCATCATCATCATCATCATCACCATCATCATCATCATCATCATCATCATCATCATCATCATCATCATCATCATCATCATCATCATCATTTCCTGTGTACTCCACCTGTCTCCGCAGTGGGGTTGACATCAACGCACCTTCTAAGCTGTGGAGTCTTGTGAGCAGAAATGCTACTTTGGGAGCTACCGGCATTAAGGTTGTGAGCGAGCGATTTGGCTACTGCAAAAATGTCGGTAGCTCAGAAAGTAGAATTTTTGCTCACAAGACTCCACAGCTTAAAGGGCGCATTGATGTCAACCCCACTGGGGAGACAGGTGGAGTACACAGGAATTAAATAAAACTAAACTGGAGGGTCTGGAGACTCTCTGCGTGCCACAATCTATTAAGGGCAATCTCTCCTGACCAATGCTCCCTCTAAGCTCTGGAGTCTTGTGAGCAACAGTTCTACTTTGCGACCTCAGGCTGAGGTCTCTCACATCTCATCCTACCCAATCCTTTTACCTGGAGATGCCAGGGATTGAACCTGGGACCTTCTGCCAAGCGGAGGCTCTGCCCACAAGCCACAACCTCTCTCCTTTAAGCCCCTCATTCCTTAAGAAGGTAGCACATACACATATCTAGATCAAGTTCACGCCCCCCCCATGGCCAGTCATGCTGACTTTCCTTACTCCAACGGTGTGTGGCTCTGTGGACTCTGTATGCTGCCCTATACAGATGCCCTTTGTAGCAAAACCACATCATGCCGCCCAGCTGCACTTTCTCCATGTGCCCGACACCCATGTGTTGCACATCATATTTGCATAGGGTCCCAAGTCCTTAGACAGTGTAGGCCCCCATGTAGATACAGCATCAGAGATTTGAGAGTTGGGCTGCGGCAGCTACGGGATGAGTGGAGGGAAGCCTTGGAGTCAACTCCCTTATGCAGGGGTCATTTTGTAGCAAAAGAGGTGCAGGGGCTCATTGGCATAACTCATTAGCATACCTTATTTGCATATGCCACACCCCCTGACATCACCAGAAGTGTGTCAGAAGGCAACACCCACCGCTCAGGCTCCACTGGACTGTTTTGGATTGTTAGCTATTGGGGAGGGGGGAAACGTGCAGATCTGTCCTCGCAGAGGAGGGAGAGCTTGTGCCTGAATAAAACTTGGTCTTAACGCTGCCACTGGACTGTTTTGGATTGATAGCTATGGGGAGGGGATGTGCAGATCTGCCCTCACAGAGGAGGGAGAGCTTGTACCTGAAGGCGGGCTGGGGGGGGTGGGGGCTCTGCAACTTACCTGGCTGCTTCTTGCTCCTCATGGCCCGACTGAGGGATGCTGGGGGCGGGGCTTGTTTCATGTGCCCGCCCCCTGGGCTCCTTACTGCCGGAGCTCTGCTCCTGTGTGCTCCCGCAGGAAATGACCCCTGCCCTTATGGACCGAAGAACATCCAGTCCCCCACTCTTGCCTCTCCTAGAGATTCTTTATACCCTCAACTGCCCGCAATCCAAGGGGAACACAAACTTTGGATCAAATCAATCAATCCTAAAGGAAATCAACCCTGACTGTAGGGCTGCCAAATCCCCCCGGGGGGCGTATTTTTCCCCGCTTTGGAGGCCCGATTTCTGCCGCCGGGGAATCGGGCCCTGGGGGAAACCCCTCCCTGGCGTGCACGTCAGCCGGATGTGACGTGATGACGCCAGGCACGCTAGGGGTGGGGCCACAGCCATTTGAGGGGAAAACATAGAGTTTTCCCCTCAAATGGCTGTGGCCCCGCCCCCAGCGTGCCCAACGTCATCACGTCACATCAGGCTGATGTGCATGCGGCGCGCGCGTGCAAAGCGCGCATGCACTCGGGACGCCGTCCAGGAGCCCCCCGCTGCAAGGAGAAACAGGTTTGGCAACCCTACCTGACTGTTCCCTGGAAGGCCAGATCCTGAAGCTGAAGCTCAAATATTTTGGCCACCAAATGAGAAGGGAGCACTCGCTGGAGAAGACTCCCACAACAAACCTGTGAGGTAGACTAGGCCGAGAATGTGTGAGTGGCTCAAGATACACATATTCCTCAAGAGCCCCCTGGCCTTTCGTAAATGGTTTCATGCCCTTTCCTGGTTCTCCTTTTCTCTCTCTTCCTTGTCCTTTAAACTCATTTAAATTTGACATTTGAAGTTTCTCGCCTTTTTAAAAAAAATAATATAAAAAAAGATTATCCTTGAAACTCTGAGGAGAAGAGCCCCGCCCAGCTGCCTGAACGAGGCGCCGTTCGATGAGCACCAGACCCTAAATCCCGACTCATCATTCTCGTAATTCAGGAAACAGATTTTCTTTCCTAATGTTTGTCATGCTAACATGATTTCATTTCTTCGAGAAAGGCAAATGTTATTAAGAGCCGACGGAGCGAGGGGAGGACGGGCTCGTCTAATGAAACGCTGATAAATCTGGCTGCCCATTACAAAGCATTTCTTGTCTTCATTATGCTAATGCTCGACTTATTCACATTTATGACTTCTAAAAATCCCCAGCGCTCAGAATTAATCTTTGGTCTGTCAGACACTGGTCTGTGCCAACCCAAGGTTATGAGGCGGTGGTGCTGGGGTTGCCAACTCCAGGTAGGGAAATACCTGGATTTTTTGGGGGGGGAGTCTGAGGAGGGTGGGTGGGGTTTGTGGAGGGGAGGGAGTGGGGTATAATGCCAAAGGATCCACCTTCTGAAGCAGCCATTTCCTCCAGGTGAACTGATCTCTGTTGCCTGGAGACCAGTTGTATTAGTGGGAAATCTCCAGCCACCGCCTGAAGGTTTGATACAAAATCACAGCACTAAGGCTGTTGCACTGCGTAATTTTTTTTTTAACTGGACGTGTAAAGTCCTAAAGACAATTTAATTCAGATTTTATCAACAGCTAACACCTGATACCGTCATACATATCCAGGTATGAGTTATGCTAATGAGTTCCCCTAGCTCTTTTTCTACGAAACGACCCCTGCTTAAAAGAGGATTCCTATAAAAGAGACATATACGTATGAAACCATATAAAACCATACATATACAACCAAGCATTTTGCTGACTACATAATATTGCATAATGTTACATAAAACAATTTGTTACAAAGTGTTGCTTATTTTGGTAGTTTTTCCTGTCGTAGCTTTCTAGCTGATTGTAATCATCTCCGTTTCCAAGCCGAAGAGCAAGCACTGTCCGAAGACTTCTCCATGGTCATGTGGCCAGCATGACTAGATGCTGAGGTGCACGGAATGCTGTTACCTTCCCACCGAAGCGGTACCTATTTATCTACTTGCAAATTCTTGCTAGGTTGGCAGGAGCTCGGGCCAGAAATGGGAGCTCACTCCATCACTTGGCACTCGGGTTTCAAACTGCCGAACTACCGACCTTCCGGTCTGCAGCTCAGTGTCTTAACTCAGTGTCCACATAGGACTCCTTAAACAGCTTAACATTAGAATACAGCCAAACTTTCTTCCTGTACAGTCCAAGGTCTTTTTAATGGCTTAACATATTCAAATTGTTCCACACAGGACTCCTAAACACAATTCATTATTTCAAATGGAGGTTGGCGACCCATGTTGGCACAATCTTGCTGCTATGTATCTAGAGACATTTGGGCCTCTCATTTACTCATGTGGAGTTTCAAAGCTATGAGGATATTTGTAGATTAGGTAGAAAGGGGAGATTTGGCCCATCCAAGGTTAAAAAGACACCCTGATGACTAAGAATGACTTGACATCTAACAGTTAACACATCATGTAGAGGAAGAAGAAGAGAAGAAAAAGAGATTGGGTTTATACCCCGCCCTTCACTACCCGAAGGAGTCTCAGAGCAGTTGACACTCTCTTTTCCCTTCCTTTCCCCACAACAGACACCCTGTGAAGTAGGTGGGGCTGTGTTATGTACACGGACCGCTGCTAAGCAGGAGCTTGGTCCCCAAACACAAAACGGACCTAGGATCCTAGTCCACCTAGAGTCCACCAATAGCACCCAAGGCGGGAAATTCAAACCCTCCAATGGGGACAGAGGTGTGCTGGGTGGAGTGCTCTCACTATTTCAGAAGGGATTTAAGCCTTTCCTTCCTTTTGTTCCTGACCTGAAATGGCTCAATGGAGTCCTGTGTGCCTCATTGAAGAAAACTTAGCTGTACTGTTGGACTACTCAAAGGTTTTCCCAGTGAGGCAGATGGAGACTCTCTAAAGCCGTTTCATGTTTTGCAAAACAGTGCTAAAGAAAGGCTTAAAAAAAACCCTTCTCGGGAGCCACAGTCTGGATTTGAATCATGCCGGGAATTAAGTTCTGAACACATCTGAAGACGTCTCTGTCAGGATGACACCGAAGGCCACCGATAGACCCTTGGCAGGGAGCGACCTGGATAGCCCAGTCTAGCCTGATCTCGTCAGATCTCGGAAACTAAGCAGGGTCAACCCTGGCTTAGTATTTGGGTGGGAGACCTCCAAGGAATACCAGGGTCGAGACGCAGAGGCAGGCAATGAGAAACCACCTCTGAACGTCTCTTGTTTGGTGTGGTGGTTAAGTGCGCCAGTTTGGTGTAGTGGTTAAGTGCGTGCACTCTAATCTGGGAGAACCGGGTTTGATTCCCCACTCCTCCACTTGCACCTGGCTGGATGACCTTGGGCAAGCCATAGTTCTGATAAGAGCTGTTCTTGAAAAAGAGCCGTTTCTGTCAAGAGCTCTCTCAGCCCCACCTACCTCACCGGGTGTCTGTTGTGGGGAGGGGAAGGGAAAGGAGGTTGTAAGCCGCTCTGAGACACCTTCGGGTAGTGAAGGGCAGGGTAGAAATCCAATCTCTTCTTCTTCTTCTTCTTCTTCGATGTAGCGTGTTTGGTATAGTGGTTAGGAGCATGGACTCTAATCTGGGAGAACCGGGTTTGATTCCCCACTCCTCCACTTGCACCTGGCTGGATGACCTTGGGCAAGCCATAGTTCTGATAAGAGCTGTTCTTGAAAAAGAGCCGTTTCTGTCAAGAGCTCTCTCAGCCCCACCTACCTCACCGGGTGTCTGTTGTGGGGAGGGGAAGGGAAAGGAGGTTGTAAGCCGCTCTGAGACACCTTCGGGTAGTGAAGGGCAGGGTAGAAATCCAATCTCTTCTTCTTCTTCTTCTTCTTGCCTTGAAAACCTTACAAGTCACTATAAATAACCTGTGATTGATAGGGGGAAAGGGGAACGACCATTGAAATCACTTTCGGTGTGGCCCCTCCAATCACAACGATCCGCCTTAATGAACAGCTTGTCTCCCACAGGAAACGACCAGGTGGGTCATAGCAAAAGGGGGCGTGACCCCCACAATGCACCTGGGAAGCCTCTACCCAGAGGTTCCCACACACGTTGGTCTGTGAGAACTTCCCAATGCAATTCCATGCGCTCGTATGGAAATCAGCGTCTGGGTGAGTTATCCATCAGCTGATGCATACCAAAACGATTCCTGAATTGATTTTCCTGAGTTACATTAGTCTATTAATGTAACAATTATTTTGTGTAAATGAGACCAACAGTCGTTGTTATGTATCGAAGCGAACAGACGGCTTCTCCTCGCTTAATGCAACGCTTTTATTAATCGACCCCTCTCTTTTATCTTCATCAATTCCTGGGCGCGTCATATTTCTCTATTAAATCCCTGTAATTTTAGCAATAAAGTTGACATGCTGAATATTATATGATGGGTGATTTTACATTGCTCCGATTGCCTTTTTTTATAATATAATTATTAGGCTCTCAGTAAGTGTGATTCATTAAACTAATAGGATTTTAAAACAGCTACCCCCCGCTCATTGATTCTTACCTATAATCGGGGATGTTTCAGTGCTGTAATAATTGGACATGCCGTCATTTCTAAAGCTGAAGTGTGTGTGAGAAAACAAAAGGATTTTTCCTTTCATCTCGCAGAAATGTTTCTTGAAGGGTGATTCGATACATAATCCGTACTTTGAATGCCTTTGAATGTCAGGCAATTCAAATGCAGGAAATGCTAAGTAGAATTTTTCAAAGAAAACATAATCACCTGAGTCCCTTGTTGATATAAAAGCTAATATGGTGCAGGGGATAGGATGCTGGGTGTGGATCAGGAAGGCTTGGGTTCTAATCCTTGCTTGGTCGTAAGGCTCATGGGTTGACCTTGGGCTAGTCAGTCAGTGCAAAACTGTGGTTTCACTCAGGGGTCTCCAGTCTTTACAAGCCTGTGGGCACCTTTAGAGGAAGTCTCCTTACTCCTTACTCCGAGTCAAGGGTGTGGTATAAATCCAATCCAAGGGTGACCTTGGGCGAGTCACAGTTCTTTCATGATTCCCTCAGCCCCACCTGCCTCACAAGGTGCCTGTTGTGGGGAGAGGAAGGGAAGGTGATTGTCAGCCACTTTGAGACACATGAGGCCTGCTGGGTGACCTTGGGCCAGTCCCCGTTCTCTCAGGACTCTCTCAGCCCCACCTGCCTCACAAGGTGCCTGTTGTGGGGAGAGGAAGGGAAAGGTGATCGTCAGCCGCGTTGAGACTCCTTAGAGTAGAGAAAAGTGGGGAATAAGAACATAAGAACATAAGAGACGCCAATGTTGGATCAGGCCAATGGCCCATCCAGTCCAACACCCTGTGTCACACAGTGGCCAGAAATACCAGTGCCATCAGGGGGTCCTCCAGTGGGGCCAGGACATTAGAAGCCCTCCCACTCTTGCCCCCCCAAGCACCAAGAAGACAGAGCATCACTTGCCCCAGACCGAGAGCCCCTATCTATACCTTGTGACTAATAGCCACTGATGGACCTCTGCTCCATATGCTTATCTAATTCCCTTTTGAAGCCGTCCATGCTTGTAGCTGCCACCACTTCCTGTGGCAGTGAATTCCATGTGAAAAAAAAACCCCCCCCCCCCCCCGATCTCAGCCTTTCCAAATTACAAACCGTGCCCTGAACGAAGATATACAAAAGGCAAAGAGAACACAGCCATATCTCGCGTTGTTCTTTTTGTCACTCTCACAGATTGTGTCTGGGCGGTGCGTCAAGGCAGACGTTTGTTCTTGTGTCTTTGCCAGCCTGAGACAAGGGAATGTGTTATTAGTTCCCAAAAGATACCACGGTCGGTGCGGAAGATCGATGACGATCTCTGCGTTGCTTTACGGCCGGCGCGTCCCGACAGTCAATTCGGAGTCCGACAAAGATCTCGTTTCGTGCCGCACCTCAGGATGTTGACAGGCTCTGATGGATGGGCGGCAAATGAACGACACCATCCATGGAACACCTTTACTGGGACCCACCGAATGGCACAAGAGTGTGTTTATTTATTATTCAAATTTATATCCCCCCTTCCCACCAAGCGGGCTCAGGGCGGATGACGACACAACATCAGGAACATATCAAAAATCTCAGACAGATAAAACACGGATATAAACAATGAAGACAATTTAATACAACATAAATTAAAAGGGAGCGCCCTGTTTCCCCTCATACAGAGGTTTCCGGCTGGAGGGTTTTTTTTTGCCTTCCTCGGGCATAGAGCAAAGGTCACTTGGGGAGGTGAGGGGGACGTTTGTTGTGAACTTCCTGCATTGTGCAGGGGGTTGGACTAGATGACCCTCGAAGTCCCTTCCAGCTCTATGTTTCCGTCTGTCCGTTTCATATTTGCTCATCTTTCTTAAGTTGAGAAAAAAGTCAACTGTATGCACAGGTGTATATACAAAGAATGAAACTGCTGTCGTGGGACATGGGTTGCCAGGTCTCTCCTAGCAACCGGTGGGGGATGGGAGGGACTTCCTGGGAGCAGGACGGAAGTTTCTGCTGTCGGGTGTGGCCTATTATGCTAATGAGTTCCTGCTGGGCGTGGCCAACTCGGGAGCCAGCCGGAACTCTGTTCCTGTGCGTTCCTGCCCCAAAATAGCCCTGTTTATACCCCGCCCATCCTGCGAGCAGGCTCAGGGCGACTAACAAAGTGGTACCGTGTACCTGATTGGCGTACCATAAAAGTCTTAAAACTCTATAAAATCACATAAGACACACTCAATTCAAAACATAAATTCCTGCATTGTGCAGGGGGTTGGACTAGATGACCCTCGAAATCCCTTCTGTTTCTGTCTGTCCGTTTCATATTTGCTCATTTTTCTTAATTTGAGAAAAAAGTCAACTATATGCACAGGTGTATATACAAAGAGTGAAACGGCTGTTGTGGGACACGGGTTGCCAGGTCTCTCCTAGCAACCGGT
>NW_015169984.1:25773-28601 GCF_001447785.1 Gekko japonicus | reverse complement strand
AGGATACTGGTAAGGCCGGTGCCAGGGGTAGGTGAGGGGAATGTGTTGGGATGGTTAAGATCTCAGATTGGCCCTGTAGTTGAGAGCTGCCGTTACAGAGGCAGGGATCTCTCTCCTGCTAGGGAGACGCCAGGAGAGAAGATCGGGAATCTGGATCTCTTCCAGTATGTATTAAAGGCAGGGGTCATTTCGTAGAAAAAAAGGTGCAGGAGCTCATTAGCATAACTCATTAGCATATTTTCTTTGCATATGCCACACACCCTGTCATCACTGGAAGTGTGTCAGAAGGCAACACCCACCGCTCAGGCTCCACTGGGCTCTTTTGGATTGCTAGCTATTGGAGGAGGAGGGGAGGAACGTGCAGATCTGTTCTCGCAGAGGAGGGAGAGCTTGTACCTGAATAAAACTTGGTCTTAAAGGTGCCACTGGACTGTTTTGGACCGGGGGGCCGGGGGGCCCTCTGCAACTCACTTTGCTGCTTCTTGCTCTGACTGAGTGTTGCTGGGAGCAGGAGGTAGGGCTTGTTGCATGTGCCCACCCCCTGGGCTCTTTACTGCCGGAACTCCGCTCCTGTGTGCTCCTGCAGGAAATGACCCCTGATTAAAGGATACCTGCTGTGGATGACCTGGATAGCCAGGCCAGCCTGATCTCGTCAAACCTCAGAAGCTAAGTAGGGTCGGCCTTGGTTAGGACCTGTACGGGAGACCACCAAGGAAGTCCAGGGTAGCCATGCAGAGGCAGGAAATGGCAAACCACCTCTGTTCAGATCTTGCCTTAATAACCCCAAGGGGTCACCATAAGTCAGCTGCAACCTGAAGGCCATTTCCTCTACCATCAATACCACTGTGGATGAATGGTCTATAGCAGGGGTGTCGAACTCATTTGTTATGAGGGCCGGATCTGACATAAATGAGACCTTGTTGGGCTGGGCTATGCGTGTCATAAAATGTAATGCCAGGTAGTGGAGATATAAACTTTATAAAGGACACAAACACGAAGGGTTTTTTTTTACTTTAAATAAAAACATGTTTAAAACATTAGCTCTGTAACCTGCAAACCTACTTTTAATTTATTGACATTGACCACAGAAATCTCATGCTCAGAGTTCTGAGTCTAGGATCCAGATTAATCCATGAAATGGCTGAGTGATTAAGAGAGTCTGCCAAAGCAAGCTATGGTGCAGCAACAGCAGCAGAACTGGAAGCAGGAGATGGCCATACCATTTCTACTGTGGGCCTGATGGAAGCCCTCCAGGGACCTGATCTGGCCCCTGGGCCGCCTGTTTGACACCCCTAGTCTATAGTTTCCATGGGGCCATGCTACAATGCTCAAAAAAACTTGAAATTCAGGCCGCTCATCAAATTGCAGGACTGAAAGGGGGCCATCGAAAATAGCTTTGAACATCACCCGAAACAGGACATCTTAATTATTCTGGGACTGTATGGCCGAATCTCTAGCAACTTGGCATGTCTATTTAGTCGGCCTGCCCTGCCCCAGATGAGAGGGGGCTGGGATACAAAGCATGTGGCATGGTTATTCCCTTGATATGACAAATGCACATTAATTCCTTTTCTTTTGGCAATATTCACCCTGGAGTCAATACCATCTGTCCTCCTATTATGCTAAAGGTGGAATCGAGGTATGCACGCTCAATGGATCGGCAGAGTCATTTAAGGTATGGAAAAAATGCGAAAGGTGTTCTTTTTTGAAGTGGGCTCTGCAGTTGAGAAAAAAAAGGAAAATGACATCTAACTGGGATGCAGAGTAGAAACGTAGAAACATAGAGCTGGAAGGGTCATCTAGTCCAACCTCCGACACAATGCAGGAAATTCCCAGCTACCCCCCATTCCCACAGTGACCCCTGCTCTGTGCCCAGAGGAAGGCAAAAAAACCCCTCCAGGATCCCTGAGCCAATCTGGCCTGGAGGAAGTGGCAACCACCATTACCCCAAGTGGCAACCAGCATCACCCCGCGCATCTAAGAAAGGGCCACAAGAGCCAAGCACTGACTCATCTCTTCCTGCTCCCCCCCCTTTCCTGCTCTGCCTACATCCATAGTGAGTCACACCATCCGCATTGCTGTCAGATGGCCATTGAGCCTCTGTTTGAAAACCTCCAAAGAGGGAGGGCCCACCCCCTCCGGAGGAAGCCTGTTCCACCGAGGAACCGCTCTAACTGTCAGGAAGTTCTTCCTAATGTTCAGCTGAAAACTCTTTAGATTTAGGTTGGTTCGTGGAGGGGAGCAATCTCTATTTGTGGAGGGAAAATGCAGTTCCGGGGGTGGGGGTGGACGTTTCCAAAAGAACATCGGTGCAGTTCAGAAATCCACATCTTCTGCTTTTTGCCCCGTCAGGTCACAGCTGTTTCACACCTTTGCCAGCCAGCTACCCTGGTGGGCCAACGAACCAGGCACAGAGGCAAAGTCCTTTCCCTGGTGTTGACTCCTAGCCCTGACATCCAGAGGTTAACTATCACACACAGGGGTCATTTCCTGCAGGAGCATGCAGGAGCGGAGTTCCGGCAGTAAAGAGTCCAGAGGATGGGCACATGCAACAATCCGCATTGCTGTCAGATGGCCATTGAGCCTCTGTTTGAAAACCTCCAAAGAGGGAGGGCCCACCACCTCCCGAGGAAGCCTGTTCCACTGAGGAACCGCTCGAACTGTCAGGAAGTTCTTCCGAATGTTCAGCTGAAAACTCTTTAGATTTATGTTGGTTCGTGGAGGGGAGCAATCTCCATTTGTTGGAGGGAAATTGCCGTTCCGGGGGTGGACGTTTCCATAAGAACATCGGTGCACTTCAAAAATCCACATCTTCTGCTCCCCCCCCA
>NW_015169984.1:21946-25671 GCF_001447785.1 Gekko japonicus | reverse complement strand
GAAGCAGCCAGGTGAGAGAGACAGAGACTTGTGACAGTCAGCTGGTGCCACCCCCTTCAAGGCTGATAAGTGGTTTGACGACAGGCACCGTTGCCTGTGGTGCCTGCAGTAAATTGGTTTTGCAGGGGTTTTTTTTGCAGAGCTTCAAAAAACATGCAAAACCTGTTGATCAAAGATGACCTGCTTTTAATTATTCCCAGAAATATGGAATGTAAGGATCCCATGCAAATCTTTTCCCGTCTGCACTCTGCATTCAGACCAAATGTGTGCCGTTTCCATCCTTCCTAATAGTGAATCTTCCTCCTCCTTTAACAATGGGGGGGGGGTGCAGATGGATGCCTGGGATGCAGGAGAAGAAACACCCAGTGTTCCGTTCAACTAGATTTCAGCTCTGGACACTGTGTAATTTACCCTTTGGCAACTGTATCAAGAGATTTAGATACAATATGGAATAAGCTTAATTTGTGCCGGAGGCGAACCCGGTCCTTGTTTTCTGCACCTGGAACAGGCTAAGTAACAAGAAAGAGGTCAAGCATGGTCGAGCATGTGCAAAGTCCATGTCCTCATCCTGGAGTCAATCACAACCAGTCTCTAACTGAGGTTTGGGGTGGGGAGGGCATGGCTTCCGGAAAGTTTTAAAAAATCAAGGACACTCCTTAGAAATCAAGGTCTGCCTCTGGCTAGATCCATGCCTCCTAGCTCTGTGAGGGGTAGCTAAAGGTAGTTTGCAATGAAATGATCGGAATGGACCAGAAAAGCCTGCCTCCCTCTGGCATAAAGAGAGCAGCAACCAACCCCCCCCCCCCCCACACACACAGTGAAGGGATGAAGCCAGTATGTGAGGTCTCCATGCTAGGAAACCACCAGGGCCTCTTATTTCCCCCTGCCCTTTAAGGCAGGAGTCCTTTAGAGCAGAACTAAACCTCTTTACATAAGAACATAAGAACATAAGAGATGCCAATGTTGGATCAGGCCAAAGGCACTCTGTATCACACAGTGGCGAGAAATACCAGGTGCCATCAGGAGGTCCACCAGTGGGGCCAGGACACTGGAAGCCCTCCCACTGTTGACCCCCTGACCCCCCCCCCCCAAGCACCAAGATGACAGAGCATCACTTGCCCCAGAGTCCCTATCTATACCTTGTGGCTAATAGCCACTGATGGACCTCTGCTCCATATGCTTATCTAATTCCCTTTTGAAGCCGTCCATGCTTGTAGCTGCCACTATTTCCTGTGGCAGTGAATTCCAAGTGTTAATCCCTCTTTGGGTGAAGAAGTACTTCCTTTTATCTGTTCTAACCCGACCGCTCAGCAATTTCATGGAGTGCCCACGGGTTCTTGTATTGTGAGAAAGGGAGAAAAGTACCTCTTTCTCTACCTGCTCTTTCCCATGCATAATCTTATAAACCTCAATCATGTCACCCCTCAGTCGTCGTTTCTCCAAGCTAAAGAGCCCTAAGCGCTTTAACCTTTCCTCATAGGGAAAGTGTTCCAACCCTTTTATCATTCGAGTTGCCCTTTTCTGCACTTTTTCCAAAGCTATATATATATACTCTTTGAAGTAGGAACCTCTGCTCTTGCTGTACATAGATAGTGGGAAAACAACAACAACAATAATAATGCCAGCATAGTGTAGTAGTGCAAGTGTCAGACAAAGATCTAGGAAGCCCAGGTTTGAATTCCCATTCTGCCATGAAAACTTTCTGGCAGCGTTCCCTCTAAGCCGAGTTAGTGTGAGCTAGCTCACGGGTTTTTTTAAGCCTCCGGCTCACAGATTTTTGTCTCCGCTCAGAAAGGATGGCTCCAGAGCAAGCTAACTTATGCAGGAGCCAAACTGTAATGCCAGTAGCCGACAAAGTAGAATTGTGGCTCGCAAGACTCCGCAGCTTAGAGGGAGCATTGCTTGCCGGGTGACCTGGGGCCATTCACCTGCTCTCGGCCTAACCTACCTCGTAGGGTTGTTGTGAGGACAAAACGGAGGAGAGGAGAGGGAGGTAATAAGCTGCTTTGGGCCGCCATTAGGGAGAATGGTGGGATATATATAAAGTCAACAATCAAGTTAACAACTGCAACAATAATAGAGGATTTCCTAGCTATGAACACTGGAATACATTTTGAATCATTGGCACCACAGGGTGAAAGGGCCTCAAGCTGTGTTCTGTGTTCTGCATAGGCTAGTGCTCTTGTGGCCAGTGTTCCCTCTAAGCTGAGTTAGTGTGAGCTAGCACAGTTTTTTAGCTTCCGGCTCACACATTTTTGCCTTAGCTCAGGAAGGATGGCTCCAGAGCAAACTAATTGACGCCGTAGCCAAATCGCTGGCTCACAACTTTAATGCCAGTAGCTCACAAAGTAGAATTTTTGCTCACAAGACTCCACAGCTTAGAGGGAACATTGCTTGTGTCATGTTTAATTATTATTTTTCTTCAGTTTTTATTATATGCCGCTTTAAAACCTTTGGAAAGCAGCTTTTAAAAAAAAAACCCCAGAAATTGCTTTGTAAAAATGAAATCTTAGAATTGCGGTGCAGTTAGTGAATCCTGGGAGAGAAAAGGAGGGAGTGAGGAATTCTTTCCCCTCTGGGCCGTTTTAAATGTAAGAGCATGGTGTGTTTCTTGAAGTCTTATTCTTGTTTCTAGCTGAGGCAGGCTAGGATGTTGACCCGTCTGGGCTGAGTCCCACTGAGGAGGGCAGACTTTCTCAGCCCGATCTGCTCCGAAGAAGAAGAGATTGGATTTATACCCTGCCCTTCACTACCCAAAGGTGTCTCAGGGTGGGGCTGAGAGAGCTCTTTCCAGAACTGTCCTTGAGAGAACAGCCCTTATCAGAACTACGGCTTGCCCAAGGCCATCCAGCCAGGTGCCTGTGGAGGAGTGGGGAATCAAACCCGGTTCTCCCAGATTAGAGTCCACACCCTTAACCACTACACAAAACTGGCTCCGTGGCGAAGGGCCCTGTGACGTTGCAGATTAAGTCGCGTCTCTTCCTTCCACGGGCCGATTGAGGGCCGTCGCTCTCCGCAGGTTGCTGTGGGCGAATATTGAACTTTCGGAAGGGCTGGTGGGGAGGGCTTGCAGCAGAAGAGTATTGGTGAGAGATGCTGCTGCGGGTGCCTAGAGACAGCGCGATGCGAATTATGCGCTCCCGGGCTCCCCCGGTCGAAGCCCGGAGGCTTCAGTGGGCTTAAAGCGGCGTAACTCTGCATAGGATCGCCCTTGGTGGGTTCCAGCGGCCGGGCCGTCGGGGCAGAAAGTCACACCTCCTCCCCCCCCCTCGCTTTCCCTCCCTCGGAGAGCAATGCTCCCTCTAAGCTGTGGGGTCCTGTGAGCAAAAAGTCTACTGTTGTGAGCGACTATTGGCATTCAAGTCGGGAGCGAGCGGTTTGGCTCCTGCATAAACTAGTTTTCTCTGGAGCCACTCTTCCTGAGCGGAGACCCAAAAGGGTGCGAGCCCGAGGCTAAGAAAACGGTGAGCTAGCTCGCACTAACCCAGCTTAGAGGGAACGCTGCCGGCGAGTCCCATGAAACTAAAGGGACTCTGGAACTACTCGCCGGAAGGGGTGGCTTCCTTAAGGTGAAACGGGAAAGCGCTCGGCTGGGGGGGGCGACCGGAGGCGACGCGGCGGAGCACCCGAAGAAAGGACGCCTCGAGGAAGTCAGGCGTGCGGAGGAAAGGGGGAAACAGTCGCCCGAGCGTCAGGCGCAATAATACCCAACGGTTGCCACCCCC
>NW_015169984.1:19655-20949 GCF_001447785.1 Gekko japonicus | reverse complement strand
GACGCCCAACCCTCCCTCCAAGCCCTTCCTGTCTGGGGTGAATCTTTAACTTTTGGAAGGGTTGAGGGTGTGTGGGACCAAAGCTCCCTCTAAGCTGTGGAGTCTTGTGAGCACAAATTCTACTTTGTGAGCTGCTGGCATTAAAGTGGCGAGCGAGCGATTTGGCTGCTGCATCAGTTAGTTTGCTCTGGAGCCCCATCCTTCCTGAGCTGAGACAAAAATGTGTGAGCCAAAGGCTAAAGAAACCTGTGAGCTGGCTCACACTAACTCAGCTTAGAGGGAACACTGGAGGGGACGACATACCTCCAAAGAGTACCGTGAGAAACTCCGGGGGCTTCGAGACAGCCGGCGCAATCCTCTGGAAGGTTACCCCAGGCGAAGTCCTTGGATTTCCGTGGACTTCAGGAGGAGTAACTCTACGTTCTCCAGAAACCGGGGACGAAGAAAGCCCCGCCCGGTGGTCAAAGGAGCCCTGCTCGGGTTATCCCTAACAGCGCGATCCTGTGCAGAGTTACTCCCGTCTAAGCCATCTAAAGTCAGTGGGGCTTCGACCGGGCGGACTCTGGGTAGGAGCCGGTTAGAAACCGGTGGGTTTGCCAACGGGCCTGGCCTGGCCGAGGAGGCACCGCCTGGTGGCCGCGAGCAATGCTCCCTCTAAGCTGTGGAGTCTTGTGAGCCAAAATCCTACTTTGTGAGCCACTGGCATTAAAGTTGCGAGCGGGCGATTTGGCTGCTGCATCAATTAGTTTGCTCTGGAGCCCTCCTTCCTGAGCCGAGACAAAAAAATGTGCGTGCCAGAGGCTAGAAAACTGTGAGCTGGCTCACACTGACTCAGCTTAGAGGGAACACTGGCCGGGAGAGCGGGGAGGGCTCCTCCTTACCTGGCGCTCCGGAGAGGACCGCGGCGGGGCCAAGGGTCCGAGGCGAGGCGGCTGCTCCGGTCTGCGGCTCGCCGGCTCAAGGCTGGGGCGCCCCTTCCTGGGCTCCGCCGGCCGCGGCGCTGTCCATGGTCCTGACGCGTCTCCTGCTGCGCGGCGGCTCCCCGCCCAGCCAGCCAGCCAGCCGCGTCGGCGCGCCCAGGTCTCCTCTGCCCGACCCCACCTGCCCCCGACCGGCGCGCCAAAGTCTCCTCCTCTCCGCCCTGCCTGCCGATTCGCGCAGCCGGGGTGGGTGGGCGAGGACGCGGCCGGCGCGCATAAGAAGCACCCCCTCCCCCGGCTCCCGTCGCGCAAGGCGATCCGAGCCGGAGCCACCGATGGGGAAGCCCGCGGGGGCGCGGCGCTCAGGGGCGGCC
>NW_015169984.1:17979-19509 GCF_001447785.1 Gekko japonicus | reverse complement strand
AATCCTGACCACTGTTCCCTCTAAACTGAGTTAGTGTGAGCTAGCTCACAGTTTTTTAGCCTCTGGCTCACAGATTTTTTTTCTCAGCTCAGGAAGGATGGCTCCAGAGCACACTGACTTAATGCAGTAGCCAAATTGCTTGCTCAGAACGTTAATGCCATTGGCCTACAAAGTAGAATTTTTGCTCACAAGTCTCCACAGCTTAGAGGGAACGTTGATCCTGACCATGACAGATCTAGGGTCTGGGTCGTTACAAGACGGGTTCGGGGGAAATGAGCCTGGTTCCGGATATGAAGCGCCCCCCCCCCATTCCATACATATATTTAGAATATATTGGCGTTTCCAAAGATAAGGGAACCGGATTACCTCAGGGGACTCGGGAATACCGCTGAAACCTTGCAGTCCTACGCAGAATCACGCCCCTCTAAATCCACTGAAATCAGTGACTTCGAAAGGGTGGAGATGTGTTTCGGGTTACAGTTTCAGCATGCGAAGGGGGAGAGAAAGGCGGTCCGGTCCCCTGGGGTCAAGAGCTTCAGAGGAGAGACCCCCGCGGTGACCTGTACCTTGGGGCCCAAGATGGGCTCTCAGAATCTCGGAAGGGGTCTTGTGTCGCACAGCGAAGTTCTCTGCCGCTCCCACGCGAGACCGAACTGCAGCCGGCAGAAGAGAGAACTCAGAGGCGTTGCTTATTTCCCGTGTGAACCCAAGAGTGCAAACGCCTGGGTCCAGGGAGCCTTTCTTCAGGAGGGAACGAAGCGGCTCCCAGTCAGACAAGAAGCCGTGCCCCTTTCTGGGTCTCAGCCCACTAACTGAAGGGTTGCCCCAAATCCCAGAACAGGGGCTCAGAAGTCGCAGGACTGAATTCTGGGGTCGCTTCGACTTAGCTGTCCCCGCTTGCCCTGCTGCCTCCCAGCCATTGGGGGGGCGGGGCGGGGATCCTATTTCCACATCCAAAGTTACTCCACTCCCACCCCCACCCCACTCCCTTCCACCGGCTGGCCACGAGCGGAAGGGGTTGGCCGAACAGCCGGGATGTGTGGCCCCTGTTTCATGTGCAACGTCCGGTCGTCCGGAGACCACGCTTTGGGGTCAACACGCTCACTGCTTTGGGGTCAACACGCTTTGGGGTCAGCCCTACTGCTGCTTTTAGAACAAAACTCGAGTCCAGTAGCAAGCTCGCAACCCTTTCCGAGGGACGGAGCCAGCCAGCCCTCCTGGTCGAAGCTGGCTTTGTCAGAGAGGAAAGCTCCGCGCTCGGAGACTTGGCTGGGTCTTTTAAGGGGCTGCTCGGCTCAAATGTTGCTCCGCTACTGCAGACTGACGCAGGTGCCCTCCTCAAACGACCACTCTTAGTTACTCTCGAGTAACCGATTAGCCTCAGAAACACTGGTGACTTTCTTCAGTTATATTCCCCCCCCCTTGTGTTTAGGAAAATGGAAGCGGGGATTTCCTTGGCCAATCTCCTTCCTTCCTTCCTTCCTTCCTTCCTTCCTTCCTTCCTTCCTTCCTTCCTTCCTTCCTTCCTTC